>NW_027102759.1:37500-89623 GCF_036373705.1 Amia ocellicauda | reverse complement strand
TACTGACCAGGCCCGAGCCTGCTTAGCTTCCGAGATCGGACGAGATCGGGCGTATTCAGACTAGTATGGCCGTAAGCCAGGGAGGTTGTCCCTGACCCTCTACTTAAAGGGAAGGCAATATCCGTTTCTGCCACTCATACTTGCAGTTGAACTGTCTCTCTACTCTAAAGTCCGGGACACACCAGCACGCTGCAGACAGTCCCTGCTAACACGAAACGTTGTGGCAACGTTGTGCGTTAGCTGGGGTGCCACACCAGACCGGAACTATATTTTACAAAACGAACACATTGTCTTGATAATACAGCTGTAATTGAGTGCCTGACACGCCAGTCAAGCGCAATCTTGAGAAGGTGTGCATTTCAGTAAGGATTTCAATTGACATGCAGTATGAAACTGAAAGGAGGTTGCATCACTATGATGCATAACATTGCATGTATTGTATTTTCAAGTGTGTGCATTCATCCTGTTGTCATTTTGTTTTGAAAGCAGAAGAATCATTCAACAGGTTGCTGAGACAAATGTAAACCAGTAAAACATATGAAGAGAAATAAACCTTGAATATAAGTTCAGTTGTTTAAACATTTGACAAACTATGGTGAGGGGGTAAGAAAACACACAAATCCAGCAGCTCCTGTATTTCAATACACCAGAACCCAATATTATTGGCGAGTCGGGTAGTCCATCATCACAGTTCGAGGGCAGGCATCATTTCAGTAATTTCATCCCGTTGCATTCACATCCGTGCCTTGAATGAGATTGAATGTGATCATTGCTCTCAAGTATGTTCCCAAGTTTTACACTTTCGTGCTTTGCATGAATGGGAATGGAACCGTGTGTGTTGAATGAGGCTCCTTGTGAGCACTGAACTTTGTCCGGTGGAGTTCCTTTTTGTGTTGCTGTAATTGTGTCATTTCTCGATGAGAAAGATTAGGCAACATTTAGTCACTTCTAGCCATGATGCTCAATTTATTTACGAATGTACCCTAGTTACTAGGGACCGTTTACGTTGGAGAACAAGATCTATTGTATGCCTGTGTATTTGGGGAAGTCAAATCTGAAATAATGATGAAATTGCGTGTATCCAAAGTTAAAACTCGTGATTTGTCGCCCTCTGGTGTGTAAAAGATGCAAAAGCTTACAGCACCTGGTATTCCCAGGTGGTCTCCCATCCAAGTACTGACCAGGCCCGAGCCTGCTTAGCTTCCGAGATCAGACGAGATCGGGCGTATTCAGGCTAGTATGGCCGTAAGCCAGGGAGGCTGTCCCTGACGCTCTACTTAAAGGGAAGGCAATATCCGTTTCTGCCGCTCATACTTGCAGTTGAACTGTCTCTCTACTCTAAAGTCCGGGACACACCAGCACGCCGCAGACAGTCCCTGCTAACACGAAACGTTGTGGCAACGTTGTGCGTTAGCTGGGGTGCCACACCAGACCGGAACTATATATTACAAAACGAACACATTGTCTTGATAAAACAGCTGTAATTGAGTGCCTGACACGCCAGTCAAGCGCAATCTTGAGAAGGTGTGCATTTCAGTAAGGATTTCAATTGACATGCAGTATGAAACTGAAAGGAGGTTGCATCACTATGATGCATAACATTGCATGTATTGTATTTTCAAGTGTGTGCATTCATCCTGTTGTCATTTTGTTTTGAAAGCAGAAGAATCATTTTTGCTGAGGTTGCTGAGACAAATGTAAACCAGTAAAACATATGAAGAGAAACAAACCTTGAATATAAGTTCAGTTGTTTAAACATTTGACAAACTATGGTGAGGGGGTAAGAAAACACACAAATCCAGCAGCTCCTGTATTTCAATACACCAGAACCCAATATTATTGGCGAGTCGGGTAGTCCATCATCACAGTTCGAGGGCAGGCATCATTTCAGTAATTTCATCCCGTTGCATTCACATCCGTGCCTTGAATGAGATTGAATGTGATCTTTGCTCTCAAGTATGTTCCCAGGTTTTACACTTTCGTGCTTTGCATGAATGGGAATGGAACCGTGTGTGTTGAATGAGGCTCCTTGTGAGCACTGAACTTTGTCCGGTGGAGTTCCTTTTTGTGTTGCTGTAATTGTGTCATTTCTCGATGAGAAAGATTAGGCAACATTTAGTCACTTCTAGCCATGATGCTCAATTTATTTACGAATGTACCCTAGTTACTAGGGACCGTTTACGTTGGAGAACAAGATCTATTGTATGCCTGTGTATTTGGGGAAGTCAAATCTGAAATAATGATGAAATTGCGTGTATCCAAAGTTAAAACTCGTGATTTGTCGCCCTCTGGTGTGTAAAAGATGCCAAAGCCAACAGCACCTGGTATTCCCAGGCGGTCTCCCATCCAAGTACTGACCAGGCCCGAGCCTGCTTAGCTTCCGAGATCGGACGAGATCGGGCGTATTCAGGCTAGTATGGCCGTAAGCCAGGAAGGCTGTCCCTGACGCTCTACTTAAAGGGAAGGCAATATCCGTTTCTGCTGTTCATACTTACAGTTGAACTGTCTCTCTACTCTAAAGCCCGGGACACACCAGCGCGCCGCAGACAGTCTCTGCTAACACGCCACGTTGTGGCAACATTGTGGCAATGTTGTGCGTTAGCTGGGGTGCCACACCAGACCGGAACTATATATTACAAAACGAACACATTCTCTTGATAAAACAGCTGTAATTGAGTGCCTGACACGCCAGTCAAGCGCAATCTTGAGTAGGTGTGCATTTCAGTAAGGATTTCAATTGACATGCAGTATGAAACTGAAAGGAGGTTGCATCACTATGATGCATAACATTGCATGTATTGTATTTTCAAGTGTGTGCATTCATCCTGTTGTCATTTTGTTTTGAAAGCAGAAGAATCATTCAACAGGTTGCTGAGACAAATGTAAACCAGTAAAACATATGAAGAGAAACAAACCTTGAATATAAGTTCAGTTGTTTAAACATTTGACAAACTATGGTGAGGGGGTAAGAAAACACACAAATCCAGCAGCTCCTGTATTTCAATACACCAGAACCCAATATTATTGGCGAGTCGGGTAGTCCATCATCACAGTTCGAGGGCAGGCATCATTTCAGTAATTTCATCCCGTTGCATTCACATCCGTGCCTTGAATGAGATTGAATGTGATCTTTGCTCTCAAGTATGTTCCCAAGTTTTACACTTTCGTGCTTTGCATGAATGGGAATGGAACCGTGTGTGTTGAATGAGGCTCCTTGTGAGCACTGAACTTTGTCCGGTGGAGTTCCTTTTTGTGTTGCTGTAATTGTGTCATTTCTCGATGAGAAAGATTAGGCAACATTTAGTCACTTCTAGCCATGATGCTCAATTTATTTACGAATGTACCCTAGTTACTAGGGACCGTTTACGTTGGAGAACAAGATCTATTGTATGCCTGTGTATTTGGGGAAGTCAAATCTGAAATAATGATGAAATTGCGTGTATCCAAAGTTAAAACTCGTGATTTGTCGCCCTCTGGTGTGTAAAAGATGCAAAAGCTTACAGCACCTGGTATTCCCAGGCGGTCTCCCATCCAAGTACTGACCAGGCCCGAGCCTGCTTGGCTTCCGAGATCGGACGAGATCGGGCGTATTCAGGCTAGTATGGCCGTAAGCCAGGAAGGCTGTCCCTGACGCTCTACTTAAAGGGAAGGCAATATCCGTTTCTGCTGTTCATACTTACAGTTGAACTGTCTCTCTACTCTAAAGCCCGGGACACACCAGCGCGCCGCAGACAGTCCCTGCTAACACGCCACGTTGTGGCAACATTGTGGCAACGTTGTGCGTTAGCTGGGGTGCCACACCAGACCGGAACTATATATTACAAAACGAACACATTCTCTTGATAAAACAGCTGTAATTGAGTGCCTGACACGCCAGTCAAGCGCAATCTTGAGAAGGTGTGCATTTCAGTAAGGATTTCAATTGACATGCAGTATGAAACTGAAAGGAGGTTGCATCACTATGATGCATAACATTGCATGTATTGTATTTTCAAGTGTGTGCATTCATCCTGTTGTCATTTTGTTTTGAAAGCAGAAGAATCATTCAACAGGTTGCTGAGACAAATGTAAACCAGTAAAACATATGAAGAGAAACAAACCTTGAATATAAGTTCAGTTGTTTAAACATTTGACAAACTATGGTGAGGGGGTTAGAAAACACACAAATCCAGCAGCTCCTGTATTTCAATACACCAGAACCCAATATTATTGGCGAGTCGGGAAGTCCATCTTCACAGTTCGAGGGCAGGCATCATTTCAGTAATTTCATCAAGTTGCATTCACATTCGTGCCTTGAATGAGATTGAATGTGATCTTTGCTCTCAAGTATGTTCCCAAGTTTTACACTTTCGTGCTTTGCATGAATGGGAATGGAACCGTGTGTGTTGAATGAGGCTCCTTGTGAGCACTGAACTTTGTCCGGTGGAGTTCCTTTTTGTGTTGCTGTAATTGTGTCATTTCTCGATGAGAAAGATTAGGCAACATTTAGTCACTTCTA
This sequence comes from Amia ocellicauda, assembly GCF_036373705.1. Classification (NCBI taxonomy): domain Eukaryota; kingdom Metazoa; phylum Chordata; class Actinopteri; order Amiiformes; family Amiidae; genus Amia; species Amia ocellicauda. The sequence continues at coordinate 85,125 of NW_027102759.1, read as the reverse complement.
GCCATGATGCTCAATTTATTTACGAATGTACCCTAGTTACTAGGGACCGTTTACGTTGGAGAACAAGATCTATTGTATGCCTGTGTATTTGGGGAAGTCAAATCTGAAATAATGATGAAATTGCGTGTATCCAAAGTTAAAACTCGTGATTTGTCGCCCTCTGGTGTGTAAAAGATGCAAAAGCTTACAGCACCTGGTATTCCCAGGTGGTCTCCCATCCAAGTACTGACCAGGCCCGAGCCTGCTTAGCTTCCGAGATCAGACGAGATCGGGCGTATTCAGGCTAGTATGGCCGTAAGCCAGGGAGGCTGTCCCTGACGCTCTACTTAAAGGGAAGGCAATATCCGTTTCTGCCGCTCATACTTGCAGTTGAACTGTCTCTCTACTCTAAAGTCCGGGACACACCAGCACGCCGCAGACAGTCCCTGCTAACACGAAACGTTGTGGCAACGTTGTGCGTTAGCTGGGGTGCCACACCAGACCGGAACTATATATTACAAAACGAACACATTCTCTTGATAAAACAGCTGTAATTGAGTGCCTGACACGCCAGTCAAGCGCAATCTTGAGAAGGTGTGCATTTCAGTAAGGATTTCAATTGACATGCAGTATGAAACTGAAAGGAGGTTGCATCACTATGATGCATAACATTGCATGTATTGTATTTTCAAGTGTGTGCATTCATCCTGTTGTCATTTTGTTTTGAAAGCAGAAGAATCATTCAACAGGTTGCTGAGACAAATGTAAACCAGTAAAACATATGAAGAGAAACAAACCTTGAATATAAGTTCAGTTGTTTAAACATTTGACAAACTATGGTGAGGGGGTAAGAAAACACACAAATCCAGCAGCTCCTGTATTTCAATACACCAGAACCCAATATTATTGGCGAGTCGGGTAGTCCATCTTCACAGTTCGAGGGCAGGCATCATTTCAGTAATTTCATCCCGTTGCATTCACATCCGTGCCTTGAATGAGATTGAATGTGATCTTTGCTCTCAAGTATGTTCCCAAGTTTTACACTTTCGTGCTTTGCATGAATGGGAATGGAACCGTGTGTGTTGAATGAGGCTCCTTGTGAGCACTGAACTTTGTCCGGTGGAGTTCCTTTTTGTGTTGCTGTAATTGTGTCATTTCTCGATGAGAAAGATTAGGCAACATTTAGTCACTTCTAGCCATGATGCTCAATTTATTTACGAATGTACCCTAGTTACTAGGGACCGTTTACGTTGGAGAACAAGATCTATTGTATGCCTGTGTATTTGGGGAAGTCAAATCTGAAATAATGATGAAATTGCGTGTATCCAAAGTTAAAACTCGTGATTTGTCGCCCTCTGGTGTGTAAAAGATGCCAAAGCCTACAGCACCTGGTATTCCCAGGCGGTCTCCCATGCAAGTACTGACCAGGCCCGAGCCTGCTTACCTTCCGAGATCGGACGAGATCGGGCGTATTCAGGCTAGTATGGCCGTAAGCCAGGAAGGCTGTCCCTGACGCTCTACTTAAAGGGAAGGCAATATCCGTTTCTGCCGTTCATACTTACAGTTGAACTGTCTCTCTACTCTAAAGCCCGGGACACACCAGCGCACCGCAGACAGTCCCTGCTAACACGCCACGTTGTGGCAACATTGTGGCAACGTTGTGCGTTAGCTGGGGTGCCACACCAGACCGGAACTATATATTACAAAACGAACACATTCTCTTGATAAAACAGCTGTAATTGAGTGCCTGACACGCCAGTCAAGCGCAATCTTGAGAAGGTGTGCATTTCAGTAAGGATTTCAATTGACATGCAGTATGAAACTGAAAGGAGGTTGCATCACTATGATGCATAACATTGCATGTATTGTGTTTTCAAGTGTGTGCATTCATCCTGTTGTCATTTTGTTTTGAAAGCAGAAGAATCATTCAACAGGTTGCTGAGACAAATGTAAACCAGTAAAACATATGAAGAGAAACAAACCTTGAATATAAGTTCAGTTGTTTAAACATTTGACAAACTATGGTGAGGGGGTAAGAAAACACACAAATCCAGCAGCTCCTGTATTTCAATACACCAGAACCCAATATTATTGGCGAGTCGGGTAGTCCATCATCACAGTTCGAGGGCAGGCATCATTTCAGTAATTTCATCCCGTTGCATTCACATCCGTGCCTTGAATGAGATTGAATGTGATCTTTGCTCTCAAGTATGTTCCCAAGTTTTACACTTTCGTGCTTTGCATGAATGGGAATGGAACCGTGTGTGTTGAATGAGGCTCCTTGTGAGCACTGAACTTTGTCCGGTGGAGTTCCTTTTTGTGTTGCTGTAATTGTGTCATTTCTCGATGAGAAAGATTAGGCAACATTTAGTCACTTCTAGCCATGATGCTCAATTTATTTACGAATGTACCCTAGTTACTAGGGACCGTTTACGTTGGAGAACAAGATCTATTGTATGCCTGTGTATTTGGGGAAGTCAAATCTGAAATAATGATGAAATTGCGTGTATCCAAAGTTAAAACTCGTGATTTGTCGCCCTCTGGTGTGTAAAAGATGCAAAAGCTTACAGCACCTGTTATTCCCAGGCGGTCTCCCATCCAAGTACTGACCAGGCCCGAGCCTGCTTGGCTTCCGAGATCGGACGAGATCGGGCGTATTCAGGCTAGTATGGCCGTAAGCCAGGGAGGCTCTCCCTGACGCTCTACTTAAAGGGAAGGCAATATCCGTTTCTGCCGCTCATACTTGCAGTTGAACTGTCTCTCTACTCTAAAGTCCGGGACACACCAGCGCGCCGCAGACAGTCCCTGCTAACACGAAACGTTGTGGCAACGTTGTGCGTTAGCTGGGGTGCCACACCAGACCGGAACTATATATTACAAAACGAACACATTGTCTTGATAAAACAGCTGTAATTGAGTGCCTGACACGCCAGTCAAGCGCAATCTTGAGAAGGTGTGCATTTCAGTAAGGATTTCAATTGACATGCAGTATGAAACTGAAAGGAGGTTGCATCACTATGATGCATAACATTGCATGTATTGTATTTTCAAGTGTGTGCATTCATCCTGTTGTCATTTTGTTTTGAAAGCAGAAGAATCATTCAACAGGTTGCTGAGACAAATGTAAACCAGTAAAACATATGAAGAGAAACAAACCTTGAATATAAGTTCAGTTGTTTAAACATTTGACAAACTATGGTGAGGGGGTAAGAAAACACACAAATCCAGCAGCTCCTGTATTTCAATACACCAGAACCCAATATTATTGGCGAGTCGGGAAGTCCATCTTCACAGTTCGAGGGCAGGCATCATTTCAGTAATTTCATCCCGTTGCATTCACATCCGTGCCTTGAATGAGATTGAATGTGATCTTTGCTCTCAAGTATGTTCCCAAGTTTTACACTTTCGTGCTTTGCATGAATGGGAATGGAACCGTGTGTGTTGAATGAGGCTCCTTGTGAGCACTGAACTTTGTCCGGTGGAGTTCCTTTTTGTGTTGCTGTAATTGTGTCATTTCTCGATGAGAAAGATTAGGCAACATTTAGTCACTTCTAGCCATGATGCTCAATTTATTTACGAATGTACCCTAGTTACTAGGGACCGTTTACGTTGGAGAACAAGATCTATTGTATGCCTGTGTATTTGGGGAAGTCAAATCTGAAATAATGATGAAATTGCGTGTATCCAAAGTTAAAACTCGTGATTTGTCGCCCTCTGGTGTGTAAAAGATGCAAAAGCTTACAGCACCTGGTATTCCCAGGCAGTCTCCCATCCAAGTACTGACCAGGCCCGAGCCTGCTTAGCTTCCGAGATCGGACGAGATCGGGCGTATTCAGGCTAGTATGGCCGTAAGCCAGGGAGGCTGTCCCTGACGCTCTACTTAAAGGGAAGGCAATATCCGTTTCTGCCGCTCATACTTGCAGTTGAACTGTCTCTCTACTCTAAAGTCCGGGACACACCAGCGCGCCGCAGACAGTCCCTGCTAACACGAAACGTTGTGGCAACGTTGTGCGTTAGCTGGGGTGCCACACCAGACCGGAACTATATTTTACAAAACGAACACATTGTCTTGATAATACAGCTGTAATTGAGTGCCTGACACGCCAGTCAAGCGCAATCTTGAGAAGGTGTGCATTTCAATAAGGATTTCAATTGACATGCAGTATGAAACTGAAAGGAGGTTGCATCACTATGATGCATAACATTGCATGTATTGTATTTTCAAGTGTGTGCATTCATCCTGTTGTCATTTTGTTTTGAAAGCAGAAGAATCATTTTTGCTGAGGTTGCTGAGACAAATGTAAACCAGTAAAACATATGAAGAGAAACAAACCTTGAATATAAGTTCAGTTGTTTAAACATTTGACAAACTATGGTGAGGGGGTAAGAAAACACACAAATCCAGCAGCTCCTGTATTTCAATACACCAGAACCCAATATTATTGGCGAGTCGGGTAGTCCATCATCACAGTTCGAGGGCAGGCATCATTTCAGTAATTTCATCCCGTTGCATTCACATCCGTGCCTTGAATGAGATTGAATGTGATCTTTGTTCTCAAGTATGTTCCCAAGTTTTACACTTTCGTGCTTTGCATGAATGGGAATGGAACCGTGTGTGTTGAATGAGGCTCCTTGTGAGCACTGAACTTTGTCCGGTGGAGTTCCTTTTTGTGTTGCTGTAATTGTGTCATTTCTCGATGAGAAAGATTAGGCAACATTTAGTCACTTCTAGCCATGATGCTCAATTTATTTACGAATGTACCCTAGTTACTAGGGACCGTTTACGTAGGAGAACAAGATCTATTGTATGCCTGTGTATTTGGGGAAGTCAAATCTGAAATAATGATGAAATTGCGTGTATCCAAAGTTAAAACTCGTGATTTGTCGCCCTCTGGAGTGTAAAAGATGCAAAAGCTTACAGCACCTGGTATTCCCAGGCGGTCTCCCATCCAAGTACTGACCAGGCCCGAGCCTGCTTAGCTTCCGAGATCTGACGAGATCGGGCGTATTCAGGATAGTATGGCCGTAAGCCAGGGAGGCTGTCCCTGACGCTCTACTTAAAGGGAAGGCAATATCCGTTTCTGCCGTTCATACTTACAGTTGAACTGTCTCTCTACTCTAAAGCCCGGGACACACCAGCGCGCCGCAGACAGTCCCTGCTAACACGCCACGTTGTGGCAACATTGTGGCAACGTTGTGCGTTAGCTGGGGTGCCACACCAGACCGGAACTATATTTTACAAAACGAACACATTGTCTTGATAATACAGCTGTAATTGAGTGCCTGACACGCCAGTCAAGCGCAATCTTGAGAAGGTGTGCATTTCAGTAAGGATTTCAATTGACATGCAGTATGAAACTGAAATGAGGTTGCATCACTATGATGCATAACATTGCATGTATTGTATTTTCAAGTGTGTACATTCATCCTGTTGTCATTTTGTTTTGAAAGCAGAAGAATCATTCAACAGGTTGCTGAGACAAATGTAAACCAGTAAAACATATGAAGAGAAACAAACCTTGAATATAAGTTCAGTTGTTTAAACATTTGACAAACTATGGTGAGGGGGTAAGAAAACACACAAATCCAGCAGCTCCTGTATTTCAATACACCAGAACCCAATATTATTGGCGAGTCGGGTAGTCCATCATCACAGTTCGAGGGCAGGCATCATTTCAGTAATTTCATCCCGTTGCATTCACATCCGTGCCTTGAATGAGATTGAATGTGATCTTTGCTCTCAAGTATTTTCCCAAGTTTTACACTTTCGTGCTTTGCATGAATGGGAATGGAACCGTGTGTGTTGAATGAGGCTCCTTGTGAGCACTGAACTTTGTCCGGTGGAGTTCCTTTTTGTGTTGGTGTAATTGTGTCATTTCTCGATGAGAAAGATTAGGCAACATTTAGTCACTTCTAGCCATGATGCTCAATTTATTTACGAATGTACACTAGTTACTAGGGACCGTTTACGTTGGAGAACAAGATCTATTGTATGCCTGTGTATTTGGGGAAGTCAAATCTGAAATAATGATGAAATTGCGTGTATCCAAAGTTAAAACTCGTGATTTGTCGCCCTTTGGTGTGTAAAAGATGCAAAAGCTTACAGCACCTGGTATTCCCAGGGGGTCTCCCATCCAAGTACTGACCAGGCCCGAGCCTGCTTAGCTTCCGAGATCGGACGAGATCGGGCGTATTCAGGCTAGTATGGCCGTAAGCCAGGGAGGCTGTCCCTGACGCGCTACTTAAAGGGAAGGCAATATCCGTTTCTGCCGTTCATACTTACAGTTGAACTGTCTCTCTACTCTAAAGCCCGGGACACACCAGCGCGCCGCAGACAGTCCCTGCTAACACGCCACGTTGTGGCAACATTGTGGCAACGTTGTGCGTTAGCTGGGGTGCCACACCAGACCGGAACTATATATTACAAAACGAACACATTGTCTTGATAAAACAGCTGTAATTGAGTGCCTGACACGCCAGTCAAGCGCAATCTTGAGAAGGTGTGCATTTCAGTAAGGATTTCAATTGACATGCAGTATGAAACTGAAAGGAGGTTGCATCACTATGATGCATAACATTGCATGTATTGTATTTTCAAGTGTGTGCATTCATCCTGTTGTCATTTTGTTTTGAAAGCAGAAGAATCATTCAACAGGTTGCTGAGACAAATGTAAACCAGTAAAACATATGAAGAGAAACAAACCTTGAATATAAGTTCAGTTGTTTAAACATTTGACAAACTATGGTGAGGGGGTAAGAAAACACACAAATCCAGCAGCTCCTGTATTTCAATACACCAGAACCCAATATTATTGGCGAGTCGGGTAGTCCATCATCACAGTTCGAGGGCAGGCATCATTTCAGTAATTTCATCCCGTTGCATTCACATCCGTGCCTTGAATGAGATTGAATGTGATCTTTGCTCTCAAGTATTTTCCCAAGTTTTACACTTTCGTGCTTTGCATGAATGGGAATGGAACCGTGTGTGTTGAATGAGGCTCCTTGTGAGCACTGAACTTTGTCCGGTGGAGTTCCTTTTTGTGTTGGTGTAATTGTGTCATTTCTCGATGAGAAAGATTAGGCAACATTTAGTCACTTCTAGCCATGATGCTCAATTTATTTACGAATGTACACTAGTTACTAGGGACCGTTTACGTTGGAGAACAAGATCTATTGTATGCCTGTGTATTTGGGGAAGTCAAATCTGAAATAATGATGAAATTGCGTGTATCCAAAGTTAAAACTCGTGATTTGTCGCCCTTTGGTGTGTAAAAGATGCAAAAGCTTACAGCACCTGGTATTCCCAGGGGGTCTCCCATCCAAGTACTGACCAGGCCCGAGCCTGCTTAGCTTCCGAGATCGGACGAGATCGGGCGTATTCAGGCTAGTAAGGCCGTAAGCCAGGGAGGCTGTCCCTGACGCGCTACTTAAAGGGAAGGCAATATCCGTTTCTGCCGTTCATACTTACAGTTGAACTGTCTCTCTACTCTAAAGCCCGGGACACACCAGCGCGCCGCAGACAGTCCCTGCTAACAAGCCACGTTGTGGCAACATTGTGGCAACGTTGTGCGTTAGCTGGGGTGCCACACCAGACCGGAACTATATATTACAAAACGAACACATTGTCTTGATAAAACAGCTGTAATTGAGTGCCTGACACGCCAGTCAAGCGCAATCTTGAGAAGGTGTGCATTTCAGTAAGGATTTCAATTGACATGCAGTATGAAACTGAAAGGAGGTTGCATCACTATGATGCATAACATTGCATGTATTGTATTTTCAAGTGTGTGCATTCATCCTGTTGTCATTTTGTTTTGAAAGCAGAAGAATCATTCAACAGGTTGCTGAGACAAATGTAAACCAGTAAAACATATGAAGAGAAACAAACCTTGAATATAAGTTCAGTTGTTTAAACATTTGACAAACTATGGTGAGGGGGTAAGAAAACACACAAATCCAGCAGCTCCTGTATTTCAATACACCAGAACCCAATATTATTGGCGAGTCGGGTAGTCCATCATCACAGTTCGAGGGCAGGCATCATTTCAGTAATTTCATCCCGTTGCATTTACATCCGTGCCTTGAATGAGATTGAATGTGATCTTTGCTCTCAAGTATTTTCCCAAGTTTTACACTTTCGTGCTTTGCATGAATGGGAATGGAACCGTGTGTGTTGAATGAGGCTCCTTGTGAGCACTGAACTTTGTCCGGTGGAGTTCCTTTTTGTGTTGGTGTAATTGTGTCATTTCTCGATGAGAAAGATTAGGCAACATTTAGTCACTTCTAGCCATGATGCTCAATTTATTTACGAATGTACACTAGTTACTAGGGACCGTTTACGTTGGAGAACAAGATCTATTGTATGCCTGTGTATTTGGGGAAGTCAAATCTGAAATAATGATGAAATTGCGTGTATCCAAAGTTAAAACTCGTGATTTGTCGCCCTTTGGTGTGTAAAAGATGCAAAAGCTTACAGCACCTGGTATTCCCAGGGGGTCTCCCATCCAAGTACTGACCAGGCCCGAGCCTGCTTAGCTTCCGAGATCGGACGAGATCGGGCGTATTCAGGCTAGTATGGCCGTAAGCCAGGGAGGCTGTCCCTGACGCGCTACTTAAAGGGAAGGCAATATCCGTTTCTGCCGTTCATACTTACAGTTGAACTGTCTCTCTACTCTAAAGCCCGGGACACACCAGCGCGCCGCAGACAGTCCCTGCTAACACGCCACGTTGTGGCAACATTGTGGCAACGTTGTGCGTTAGCTGGGGTGCCACACCAGACCGGAACTATATATTACAAAACGAACACATTGTCTTGATAAAACAGCTGTAATTGAGTGCCTGACACGCCAGTCAAGCGCAATCTTGAGAAGGTGTGCATTTCAGTAAGGATTTCAATTGACATGCAGTATGAAACTGAAAGGAGGTTGCATCACTATGATGCATAACATTGCATGTATTGTATTTTCAAGTGTGTGCATTCATCCTGTTGTCATTTTGTTTTGAAAGCAGAAGAATCATTCAACAGGTTGCTGAGACAAATGTAAACCAGTAAAACATATGAAGAGAAACAAACCTTGAATATAAGTTCAGTTGTTTAAACATTTGACAAACTATGGTGAGGGGGTAAGAAAACACACAAATCCAGCAGCTCCTGTATTTCAATACACCAGAACCCAATATTATTGGCGAGTCGGGTAGTCCATCATCACAGTTCGAGGGCAGGCATCATTTCAGTAATTTCATCCCGTTGCATTCACATCCGTGCCTTGAATGAGATTGAATGTGATCTTTGCTCTCAAGTATGTTCCCAAGTTTTACACTTTCGTGCTTTGCATGAATGGGAATGGAACCGTGTGTGTTGAATGAGGCTCTTTGTGAGCACTGAACTTTGTCCGGTGGAGTTCCTTTTTGTGTTGCTGTAATTGTGTCATTTCTCGATGAGAAAGATTAGGCAACATTTAGTCACTTCTAGCCATGATGCTCAATTTATTTACAAATGTACACTAGTTACTAGGGACCGTTTACGTTGGAGAACAAGATCTATTGTATGCCTGTGTATTTGGGGAAGTCAAATCTGAAATAATGATGAAATTGCGTGTATCCAAAGTTAAAACTTGTGATTTGTCGCCCTTTGGTGTGTAAAAGATGCAAAAGCTTACAGCACCTGGTATTCCCAGGCGGTCTCCCATCCAAGTACTGACCAGGCCCGAGCCTGCTTAGCTTCCGAGATCGGACGAGATCGGGCGTATTCAGGCTAGTATGGCCGTAAGCCAGGGAGGCTGTCCCTGACGCTCTACTTAAAGGGAAGGCAATATCCGTTTCTGCCGCTCATACTTGCAGTTGAACTGTCTCTCTACTCTAAAGTCCGGGACACACCAGCGCGCCGCAGACAGTCCCTGCTAACACGAAACGTTGTGGCAACGTTGTGCGTTAGCTGGGGTGCCACACCAGACCGGAACTATATTTTACAAAACGAACACATTGTCTTGATAATACAGCTGTAATTGAGTGCCTGACACGCCAGTCAAGCGCAATCTTGAGAAGGTGTGCATTTCAATAAGGATTTCAATTGACATGCAGTATGAAACTGAAAGGAGGTTGCATCACTATGATGCATAACATTGCATGTATTGTATTTTCAAGTGTGTGCATTCATCCTGTTGTCATTTTGTTTTGAAAGCAGAAGAATCATTTTTGCTGAGGTTGCTGAGACAAATGTAAACCAGTAAAACATATGAAGAGAAACAAACCTTGAATATAAGTTCAGTTGTTTAAACATTTGACAAACTATGGTGAGGGGGTAAGAAAACACACAAATCCAGCAGCTCCTGTATTTCAATACACCAGAACCCAATATTATTGGCGAGTCGGGTAGTCCATCATCACAGTTCGAGGGCAGGCATCATTTCAGTAATTTCATCCCGTTGCATTCACATCCGTGCCTTGAATGAGATTGAATGTGATCTTTGTTCTCAAGTATGTTCCCAAGTTTTACACTTTCGTGCTTTGCATGAATGGGAATGGAACCGTGTGTGTTGAATGAGGCTCCTTGTGAGCACTGAACTTTGTCCGGTGGAGTTCCTTTTTGTGTTGCTGTAATTGTGTCATTTCTCGATGAGAAAGATTAGGCAACATTTAGTCACTTCTAGCCATGATGCTCAATTTATTTACGAATGTACCCTAGTTACTAGGGACCGTTTACGTAGGAGAACAAGATCTATTGTATGCCTGTGTATTTGGGGAAGTCAAATCTGAAATAATGATGAAATTGCGTGTATCCAAAGTTAAAACTCGTGATTTGTCGCCCTCTGGAGTGTAAAAGATGCAAAAGCTTACAGCACCTGGTATTCCCAGGCGGTCTCCCATCCAAGTACTGACCAGGCCCGAGCCTGCTTAGCTTCCGAGATCTGACGAGATCGGGCGTATTCAGGATAGTATGGCCGTAAGCCAGGGAGGCTGTCCCTGACGCTCTACTTAAAGGGAAGGCAATATCCGTTTCTGCCGTTCATACTTACAGTTGAACTGTCTCTCTACTCTAAAGCCCGGGACACACCAGCGCGCCGCAGACAGTCCCTGCTAACACGCCACGTTGTGGCAACATTGTGGCAACGTTGTGCGTTAGCTGGGGTGACACACCAGACCGGAACTATATTTTACAAAACGAACACATTGTCTTGATAATACAGCTGTAATTGAGTGCCTGACACGCCAGTCAAGCGCAATCTTGAGAAGGTGTGCATTTCAGTAAGGATTTCAATTGACATGCAGTATGAAACTGAAATGAGGTTGCATCACTATGATGCATAACATTGCATGTATTGTATTTTCAAGTGTGTACATTCATCCTGTTGTCATTTTGTTTTGAAAGCAGAAGAATCATTCAACAGGTTGCTGAGACAAATGTAAACCAGTAAAACATATGAAGAGAAACAAACCTTGAATATAAGTTCAGTTGTTTAAACATTTGACAAACTATGGTGAGGGGGTAAGAAAACACACAAATCCAGCAGCTCCTGTATTTCAATACACCAGAACCCAATATTATTGGCGAGTCGGGTAGTCCATCATCACAGTTCGAGGGCAGGCATCATTTCAGTAATTTCATCCCGTTGCATTCACATCCGTGCCTTGAATGAGATTGAATGTGATCTTTGCTCTCAAGTATTTTCCCAAGTTTTACACTTTCGTGCTTTGCATGAATGGGAATGGAACCGTGTGTGTTGAATGAGGCTCCTTGTGAGCACTGAACTTTGTCCGGTGGAGTTCCTTTTTGTGTTGGTGTAATTGTGTCATTTCTCGATGAGAAAGATTAGGCAACATTTAGTCACTTCTAGCCATGATGCTCAATTTATTTACGAATGTACACTAGTTACTAGGGACCGTTTACGTTGGAGAACAAGATCTATTGTATGCCTGTGTATTTGGGGAAGTCAAATCTGAAATAATGATGAAATTGCGTGTATCCAAAGTTAAAACTCGTGATTTGTCGCCCTTTGGTGTGTAAAAGATGCAAAAGCTTACAGCACCTGGTATTCCCAGGGGGTCTCCCATCCAAGTACTGACCAGGCCCGAGCCTGCTTAGCTTCCGAGATCGGACGAGATCGGGCGTATTCAGGCTAGTATGGCCGTAAGCCAGGGAGGCTGTCCCTGACGCGCTACTTAAAGGGAAGGCAATATCCGTTTCTGCCGTTCATACTTACAGTTGAACTGTCTCTCTACTCTAAAGCCCGGGACACACCAGCGCGCCGCAGACAGTCCCTGCTAACACGCCACGTTGTGGCAACATTGTGGCAACGTTGTGCGTTAGCTGGGGTGCCACACCAGACCGGAACTATATATTACAAAACGAACACATTGTCTTGATAAAACAGCTGTAATTGAGTGCCTGACACGCCAGTCAAGCGCAATCTTGAGAAGGTGTGCATTTCAGTAAGGATTTCAATTGACATGCAGTATGAAACTGAAAGGAGGTTGCATCACTATGATGCATAACATTGCATGTATTGTATTTTCAAGTGTGTGCATTCATCCTGTTGTCATTTTGTTTTGAAAGCAGAAGAATCATTCAACAGGTTGCTGAGACAAATGTAAACCAGTAAAACATATGAAGAGAAACAAACCTTGAATATAAGTTCAGTTGTTTAAACATTTGACAAACTATGGTGAGGGGGTAAGAAAACACACAAATCCAGCAGCTCCTGTATTTCAATACACCAGAACCCAATATTATTGGCGAGTCGGGTAGTCCATCATCACAGTTCGAGGGCAGGCATCATTTCAGTAATTTCATCCCGTTGCATTCACATCCGTGCCTTGAATGAGATTGAATGTGATCTTTGCTCTCAAGTATTTTCCCAAGTTTTACACTTTCGTGCTTTGCATGAATGGGAATGGAACCGTGTGTGTTGAATGAGGCTCCTTGTGAGCACTGAACTTTGTCCGGTGGAGTTCCTTTTTGTGTTGGTGTAATTGTGTCATTTCTCGATGAGAAAGATTAGGCAACATTTAGTCACTTCTAGCCATGATGCTCAATTTATTTACGAATGTACACTAGTTACTAGGGACCGTTTACGTTGGAGAACAAGATCTATTGTATGCCTGTGTATTTGGGGAAGTCAAATCTGAAATAATGATGAAATTGCGTGTATCCAAAGTTAAAACTCGTGATTTGTCGCCCTTTGGTGTGTAAAAGATGCAAAAGCTTACAGCACCTGGTATTCCCAGGGGGTCTCCCATCCAAGTACTGACCAGGCCCGAGCCTGCTTAGCTTCCGAGATCGGACGAGATCGGGCGTATTCAGGCTAGTATGGCCGTAAGCCAGGGAGGCTGTCCCTGACGCGCTACTTAAAGGGAAGGCAATATCCGTTTCTGCCGTTCATACTTACAGTTGAACTGTCTCTCTACTCTAAAGCCCGGGACACACCAGCGCGCCGCAGACAGTCCCTGCTAACACGCCACGTTGTGGCAACATTGTGGCAACGTTGTGCGTTAGCTGGGGTGCCACACCAGACCGGAACTATATATTACAAAACGAACACATTGTCTTGATAAAACAGCTGTAATTGAGTGCCTGACACGCCAGTCAAGCGCAATCTTGAGAAGGTGTGCATTTCAGTAAGGATTTCAATTGACATGCAGTATGAAACTGAAAGGAGGTTGCATCACTATGATGCATAACATTGCATGTATTGTATTTTCAAGTGTGTGCATTCATCCTGTTGTCATTTTGTTTTGAAAGCAGAAGAATCATTCAACAGGTTGCTGAGACAAATGTAAACCAGTAAAACATATGAAGAGAAACAAACCTTGAATATAAGTTCAGTTGTTTAAACATTTGACAAACTATGGTGAGGGGGTAAGAAAACACACAAATCCAGCAGCTCCTGTATTTCAATACACCAGAACCCAATATTATTGGCGAGTCGGGTAGTCCATCATCACAGTTCGAGGGCAGGCATCATTTCAGTAATTTCATCCCGTTGCATTCACATCCGTGCCTTGAATGAGATTGAATGTGATCTTTGCTCTCAAGTATGTTCCCAAGTTTTACACTTTCGTGCTTTGCATGAATGGGAATGGAACCGTGTGTGTTGAATGAGGCTCTTTGTGAGCACTGAACTTTGTCCGGTGGAGTTCCTTTTTGTGTTGCTGTAATTGTGTCATTTCTCGATGAGAAAGATTAGGCAACATTTAGTCACTTCTAGCCATGATGCTCAATTTATTTACAAATGTACACTAGTTACTAGGGACCGTTTACGTTGGAGAACAAGATCTATTGTATGCCTGTGTATTTGGGGAAGTCAAATCTGAAATAATGATGAAATTGCGTGTATCCAAAGTTAAAACTTGTGATTTGTCGCCCTTTGGTGTGTAAAAGATGCAAAAGCTTACAGCACCTGGTATTCCCAGGCGGTCTCCCATCCAAGTACTGACCAGGCCCGAGCCTGCTTAGCTTCCGAGATCGGACGAGATCGGGCGTATTCAGGCTAGTATGGCCGTAAGCCAGGGAGGCTGTCCCTGACGCTCTACTTAAAGGGAAGGCAATATCCGTTTCTGCCGCTCATACTTGCAGTTGAACTGTCTCTCTACTCTAAAGTCCGGGACACACCAGCGCGCCGCAGACAGTCCCTGCTAACACGAAACGTTGTGGCAACGTTGTGCGTTAGCTGGGGTGCCACACCAGACCGGAACTATATTTTACAAAACGAACACATTGTCTTGATAATACAGCTGTAATTGAGTGCCTGACACGCCAGTCAAGCGCAATCTTGAGAAGGTGTGCATTTCAATAAGGATTTCAATTGACATGCAGTATGAAACTGAAAGGAGGTTGCATCACTATGATGCATAACATTGCATGTATTGTATTTTCAAGTGTGTGCATTCATCCTGTTGTCATTTTGTTTTGAAAGCAGAAGAATCATTTTTGCTGAGGTTGCTGAGACAAATGTAAACCAGTAAAACATATGAAGAGAAACAAACCTTGAATATAAGTTCAGTTGTTTAAACATTTGACAAACTATGGTGAGGGGGTAAGAAAACACACAAATCCAGCAGCTCCTGTATTTCAATACACCAGAACCCAATATTATTGGCGAGTCGGGTAGTCCATCATCACAGTTCGAGGGCAGGCATCATTTCAGTAATTTCATCCCGTTGCATTCACATCCGTGCCTTGAATGAGATTGAATGTGATCTTTGTTCTCAAGTATGTTCCCAAGTTTTACACTTTCGTGCTTTGCATGAATGGGAATGGAACCGTGTGTGTTGAATGAGGCTCCTTGTGAGCACTGAACTTTGTCCGGTGGAGTTCCTTTTTGTGTTGCTGTAATTGTGTCATTTCTCGATGAGAAAGATTAGGCAACATTTAGTCACTTCTAGCCATGATGCTCAATTTATTTACGAATGTACCCTAGTTACTAGGGACCGTTTACGTAGGAGAACAAGATCTATTGTATGCCTGTGTATTTGGGGAAGTCAAATCTGAAATAATGATGAAATTGCGTGTATCCAAAGTTAAAACTCGTGATTTGTCGCCCTCTGGAGTGTAAAAGATGCAAAAGCTTACAGCACCTGGTATTCCCAGGCGGTCTCCCATCCAAGTACTGACCAGGCCCGAGCCTGCTTAGCTTCCGAGATCTGACGAGATCGGGCGTATTCAGGATAGTATGGCCGTAAGCCAGGGAGGCTGTCCCTGACGCTCTACTTAAAGGGAAGGCAATATCCGTTTCTGCCGTTCATACTTACAGTTGAACTGTCTCTCTACTCTAAAGCCCGGGACACACCAGCGCGCCGCAGACAGTCCCTGCTAACACGCCACGTTGTGGCAACATTGTGGCAACGTTGTGCGTTAGCTGGGGTGACACACCAGACCGGAACTATATTTTACAAAACGAACACATTGTCTTGATAATACAGCTGTAATTGAGTGCCTGACACGCCAGTCAAGCGCAATCTTGAGAAGGTGTGCATTTCAGTAAGGATTTCAATTGACATGCAGTATGAAACTGAAATGAGGTTGCATCACTATGATGCATAACATTGCATGTATTGTATTTTCAAGTGTGTACATTCATCCTGTTGTCATTTTGTTTTGAAAGCAGAAGAATCATTCAACAGGTTGCTGAGACAAATGTAAACCAGTAAAACATATGAAGAGAAACAAACCTTGAATATAAGTTCAGTTGTTTAAACATTTGACAAACTATGGTGAGGGGGTAAGAAAACACACAAATCCAGCAGCTCCTGTATTTCAATACACCAGAACCCAATATTATTGGCGAGTCGGGTAGTCCATCATCACAGTTCGAGGGCAGGCATCATTTCAGTAATTTCATCCCGTTGCATTCACATCCGTGCCTTGAATGAGATTGAATGTGATCTTTGCTCTCAAGTATTTTCCCAAGTTTTACACTTTCGTGCTTTGCATGAATGGGAATGGAACCGTGTGTGTTGAATGAGGCTCCTTGTGAGCACTGAACTTTGTCCGGTGGAGTTCCTTTTTGTGTTGGTGTAATTGTGTCATTTCTCGATGAGAAAGATTAGGCAACATTTAGTCACTTCTAGCCATGATGCTCAATTTATTTACGAATGTACACTAGTTACTAGGGACCGTTTACGTTGGAGAACAAGATCTATTGTATGCCTGTGTATTTGGGGAAGTCAAATCTGAAATAATGATGAAATTGCGTGTATCCAAAGTTAAAACTCGTGATTTGTCGCCCTTTGGTGTGTAAAAGATGCAAAAGCTTACAGCACCTGGTATTCCCAGGGGGTCTCCCATCCAAGTACTGACCAGGCCCGAGCCTGCTTAGCTTCCGAGATCGGACGAGATCGGGCGTATTCAGGCTAGTATGGCCGTAAGCCAGGGAGGCTGTCCCTGACGCGCTACTTAAAGGGAAGGCAATATCCGTTTCTGCCGTTCATACTTACAGTTGAACTGTCTCTCTACTCTAAAGCCCGGGACACACCAGCGCGCCGCAGACAGTCCCTGCTAACACGCCACGTTGTGGCAACATTGTGGCAACGTTGTGCGTTAGCTGGGGTGCCACACCAGACCGGAACTATATATTACAAAACGAACACATTGTCTTGATAAAACAGCTGTAATTGAGTGCCTGACACGCCAGTCAAGCGCAATCTTGAGAAGGTGTGCATTTCAGTAAGGATTTCAATTGACATGCAGTATGAAACTGAAAGGAGGTTGCATCACTATGATGCATAACATTGCATGTATTGTATTTTCAAGTGTGTGCATTCATCCTGTTGTCATTTTGTTTTGAAAGCAGAAGAATCATTCAACAGGTTGCTGAGACAAATGTAAACCAGTAAAACATATGAAGAGAAACAAACCTTGAATATAAGTTCAGTTGTTTAAACATTTGACAAACTATGGTGAGGGGGTAAGAAAACACACAAATCCAGCAGCTCCTGTATTTCAATACACCAGAACCCAATATTATTGGCGAGTCGGGTAGTCCATCATCACAGTTCGAGGGCAGGCATCATTTCAGTAATTTCATCCCGTTGCATTCACATCCGTGCCTTGAATGAGATTGAATGTGATCTTTGCTCTCAAGTATTTTCCCAAGTTTTACACTTTCGTGCTTTGCATGAATGGGAATGGAACCGTGTGTGTTGAATGAGGCTCCTTGTGAGCACTGAACTTTGTCCGGTGGAGTTCCTTTTTGTGTTGGTGTAATTGTGTCATTTCTCGATGAGAAAGATTAGGCAACATTTAGTCACTTCTAGCCATGATGCTCAATTTATTTACGAATGTACACTAGTTACTAGGGACCGTTTACGTTGGAGAACAAGATCTATTGTATGCCTGTGTATTTGGGGAAGTCAAATCTGAAATAATGATGAAATTGCGTGTATCCAAAGTTAAAACTCGTGATTTGTCGCCCTTTGGTGTGTAAAAGATGCAAAAGCTTACAGCACCTGGTATTCCCAGGGGGTCTCCCATCCAAGTACTGACCAGGCCCGAGCCTGCTTAGCTTCCGAGATCGGACGAGATCGGGCGTATTCAGGCTAGTAAGGCCGTAAGCCAGGGAGGCTGTCCCTGACGCGCTACTTAAAGGGAAGGCAATATCCGTTTCTGCCGTTCATACTTACAGTTGAACTGTCTCTCTACTCTAAAGCCCGGGACACACCAGCGCGCCGCAGACAGTCCCTGCTAACAAGCCACGTTGTGGCAACATTGTGGCAACGTTGTGCGTTAGCTGGGGTGCCACACCAGACCGGAACTATATATTACAAAACGAACACATTGTCTTGATAAAACAGCTGTAATTGAGTGCCTGACACGCCAGTCAAGCGCAATCTTGAGAAGGTGTGCATTTCAGTAAGGATTTCAATTGACATGCAGTATGAAACTGAAAGGAGGTTGCATCACTATGATGCATAACATTGCATGTATTGTATTTTCAAGTGTGTGCATTCATCCTGTTGTCATTTTGTTTTGAAAGCAGAAGAATCATTCAACAGGTTGCTGAGACAAATGTAAACCAGTAAAACATATGAAGAGAAACAAACCTTGAATATAAGTTCAGTTGTTTAAACATTTGACAAACTATGGTGAGGGGGTAAGAAAACACACAAATCCAGCAGCTCCTGTATTTCAATACACCAGAACCCAATATTATTGGCGAGTCGGGTAGTCCATCATCACAGTTCGAGGGCAGGCATCATTTCAGTAATTTCATCCCGTTGCATTCACATCCGTGCCTTGAATGAGATTGAATGTGATCTTTGCTCTCAAGTATTTTCCCAAGTTTTACACTTTCGTGCTTTGCATGAATGGGAATGGAACCGTGTGTGTTGAATGAGGCTCCTTGTGAGCACTGAACTTTGTCCGGTGGAGTTCCTTTTTGTGTTGGTGTAATTGTGTCATTTCTCGATGAGAAAGATTAGGCAACATTTAGTCACTTCTAGCCATGATGCTCAATTTATTTACGAATGTACACTAGTTACTAGGGACCGTTTACGTTGGAGAACAAGATCTATTGTATGCCTGTGTATTTGGGGAAGTCAAATCTGAAATAATGATGAAATTGCGTGTATCCAAAGTTAAAACTCGTGATTTGTCGCCCTTTGGTGTGTAAAAGATGCAAAAGCTTACAGCACCTGGTATTCCCAGGGGGTCTCCCATCCAAGTACTGACCAGGCCCGAGCCTGCTTAGCTTCCGAGATCGGACGAGATCGGGCGTATTCAGGCTAGTAAGGCCGTAAGCCAGGGAGGCTGTCCCTGACGCGCTACTTAAAGGGAAGGCAATATCCGTTTCTGCCGTTCATACTTACAGTTGAACTGTCTCTCTACTCTAAAGCCCGGGACACACCAGCGCGCCGCAGACAGTCCCTGCTAACAAGCCACGTTGTGGCAACATTGTGGCAACGTTGTGCGTTAGCTGGGGTGCCACACCAGACCGGAACTATATATTACAAAACGAACACATTGTCTTGATAAAACAGCTGTAATTGAGTGCCTGACACGCCAGTCAAGCGCAATCTTGAGAAGGTGTGCATTTCAGTAAGGATTTCAATTGACATGCAGTATGAAACTGAAAGGAGGTTGCATCACTATGATGCATAACATTGCATGTATTGTATTTTCAAGTGTGTGCATTCATCCTGTTGTCATTTTGTTTTGAAAGCAGAAGAATCATTCAACAGGTTGCTGAGACAAATGTAAACCAGTAAAACATATGAAGAGAAACAAACCTTGAATATAAGTTCAGTTGTTTAAACATTTGACAAACTATGGTGAGGGGGTAAGAAAACACACAAATCCAGCAGCTCCTGTATTTCAATACACCAGAACCCAATATTATTGGCGAGTCGGGTAGTCCATCATCACAGTTCGAGGGCAGGCATCATTTCAGTAATTTCATCCCGTTGCATTTACATCCGTGCCTTGAATGAGATTGAATGTGATCTTTGCTCTCAAGTATTTTCCCAAGTTTTACACTTTCGTGCTTTGCATGAATGGGAATGGAACCGTGTGTGTTGAATGAGGCTCCTTGTGAGCACTGAACTTTGTCCGGTGGAGTTCCTTTTTGTGTTGGTGTAATTGTGTCATTTCTCGATGAGAAAGATTAGGCAACATTTAGTCACTTCTAGCCATGATGCTCAATTTATTTACGAATGTACACTAGTTACTAGGGACCGTTTACGTTGGAGAACAAGATCTATTGTATGCCTGTGTATTTGGGGAAGTCAAATCTGAAATAATGATGAAATTGCGTGTATCCAAAGTTAAAACTCGTGATTTGTCGCCCTTTGGTGTGTAAAAGATGCAAAAGCTTACAGCACCTGGTATTCCCAGGGGGTCTCCCATCCAAGTACTGACCAGGCCCGAGCCTGCTTAGCTTCCGAGATCGGACGAGATCGGGCGTATTCAGGCTAGTATGGCCGTAAGCCAGGGAGGCTGTCCCTGACGCGCTACTTAAAGGGAAGGCAATATCCGTTTCTGCCGTTCATACTTACAGTTGAACTGTCTCTCTACTCTAAAGCCCGGGACACACCAGCGCGCCGCAGACAGTCCCTGCTAACACGCCACGTTGTGGCAACATTGTGGCAACGTTGTGCGTTAGCTGGGGTGCCACACCAGACCGGAACTATATATTACAAAACGAACACATTGTCTTGATAAAACAGCTGTAATTGAGTGCCTGACACGCCAGTCAAGCGCAATCTTGAGAAGGTGTGCATTTCAGTAAGGATTTCAATTGACATGCAGTATGAAACTGAAAGGAGGTTGCATCACTATGATGCATAACATTGCATGTATTGTATTTTCAAGTGTGTGCATTCATCCTGTTGTCATTTTGTTTTGAAAGCAGAAGAATCATTCAACAGGTTGCTGAGACAAATGTAAACCAGTAAAACATATGAAGAGAAACAAACCTTGAATATAAGTTCAGTTGTTTAAACATTTGACAAACTATGGTGAGGGGGTAAGAAAACACACAAATCCAGCAGCTCCTGTATTTCAATACACCAGAACCCAATATTATTGGCGAGTCGGGTAGTCCATCATCACAGTTCGAGGGCAGGCATCATTTCAGTAATTTCATCCCGTTGCATTCACATCCGTGCCTTGAATGAGATTGAATGTGATCTTTGCTCTCAAGTATGTTCCCAAGTTTTACACTTTCGTGCTTTGCATGAATGGGAATGGAACCGTGTGTGTTGAATGAGGCTCTTTGTGAGCACTGAACTTTGTCCGGTGGAGTTCCTTTTTGTGTTGCTGTAATTGTGTCATTTCTCGATGAGAAAGATTAGGCAACATTTAGTCACTTCTAGCCATGATGCTCAATTTATTTACAAATGTACACTAGTTACTAGGGACCGTTTACGTTGGAGAACAAGATCTATTGTATGCCTGTGTATTTGGGGAAGTCAAATCTGAAATAATGATGAAATTGCGTGTATCCAAAGTTAAAACTTGTGATTTGTCGCCCTTTGGTGTGTAAAAGATGCAAAAGCTTACAGCACCTGGTATTCCCAGGCGGTCTCCCATCCAAGTACTGACCAGGCCCGAGCCTGCTTAGCTTCCGAGATCGGACGAGATCGGGCGTATTCAGGCTAGTATGGCCGTAAGCCAGGGAGGCTGTCCCTGACGCTCTACTTAAAGGGAAGGCAATATCCGTTTCTGCCGCTCATACTTGCAGTTGAACTGTCTCTCTACTCTAAAGTCCGGGACACACCAGCGCGCCGCAGACAGTCCCTGCTAACACGAAACGTTGTGGCAACGTTGTGCGTTAGCTGGGGTGCCACACCAGACCGGAACTATATTTTACAAAACGAACACATTGTCTTGATAATACAGCTGTAATTGAGTGCCTGACACGCCAGTCAAGCGCAATCTTGAGAAGGTGTGCATTTCAATAAGGATTTCAATTGACATGCAGTATGAAACTGAAAGGAGGTTGCATCACTATGATGCATAACATTGCATGTATTGTATTTTCAAGTGTGTGCATTCATCCTGTTGTCATTTTGTTTTGAAAGCAGAAGAATCATTTTTGCTGAGGTTGCTGAGACAAATGTAAACCAGTAAAACATATGAAGAGAAACAAACCTTGAATATAAGTTCAGTTGTTTAAACATTTGACAAACTATGGTGAGGGGGTAAGAAAACACACAAATCCAGCAGCTCCTGTATTTCAATACACCAGAACCCAATATTATTGGCGAGTCGGGTAGTCCATCATCACAGTTCGAGGGCAGGCATCATTTCAGTAATTTCATCCCGTTGCATTCACATCCGTGCCTTGAATGAGATTGAATGTGATCTTTGTTCTCAAGTATGTTCCCAAGTTTTACACTTTCGTGCTTTGCATGAATGGGAATGGAACCGTGTGTGTTGAATGAGGCTCCTTGTGAGCACTGAACTTTGTCCGGTGGAGTTCCTTTTTGTGTTGCTGTAATTGTGTCATTTCTCGATGAGAAAGATTAGGCAACATTTAGTCACTTCTAGCCATGATGCTCAATTTATTTACGAATGTACCCTAGTTACTAGGGACCGTTTACGTAGGAGAACAAGATCTATTGTATGCCTGTGTATTTGGGGAAGTCAAATCTGAAATAATGATGAAATTGCGTGTATCCAAAGTTAAAACTCGTGATTTGTCGCCCTCTGGAGTGTAAAAGATGCAAAAGCTTACAGCACCTGGTATTCCCAGGCGGTCTCCCATCCAAGTACTGACCAGGCCCGAGCCTGCTTAGCTTCCGAGATCTGACGAGATCGGGCGTATTCAGGATAGTATGGCCGTAAGCCAGGGAGGCTGTCCCTGACGCTCTACTTAAAGGGAAGGCAATATCCGTTTCTGCCGTTCATACTTACAGTTGAACTGTCTCTCTACTCTAAAGCCCGGGACACACCAGCGCGCCGCAGACAGTCCCTGCTAACACGCCACGTTGTGGCAACATTGTGGCAACGTTGTGCGTTAGCTGGGGTGACACACCAGACCGGAACTATATTTTACAAAACGAACACATTGTCTTGATAATACAGCTGTAATTGAGTGCCTGACACGCCAGTCAAGCGCAATCTTGAGAAGGTGTGCATTTCAGTAAGGATTTCAATTGACATGCAGTATGAAACTGAAATGAGGTTGCATCACTATGATGCATAACATTGCATGTATTGTATTTTCAAGTGTGTACATTCATCCTGTTGTCATTTTGTTTTGAAAGCAGAAGAATCATTCAACAGGTTGCTGAGACAAATGTAAACCAGTAAAACATATGAAGAGAAACAAACCTTGAATATAAGTTCAGTTGTTTAAACATTTGACAAACTATGGTGAGGGGGTAAGAAAACACACAAATCCAGCAGCTCCTGTATTTCAATACACCAGAACCCAATATTATTGGCGAGTCGGGTAGTCCATCATCACAGTTCGAGGGCAGGCATCATTTCAGTAATTTCATCCCGTTGCATTCACATCCGTGCCTTGAATGAGATTGAATGTGATCTTTGCTCTCAAGTATTTTCCCAAGTTTTACACTTTCGTGCTTTGCATGAATGGGAATGGAACCGTGTGTGTTGAATGAGGCTCCTTGTGAGCACTGAACTTTGTCCGGTGGAGTTCCTTTTTGTGTTGGTGTAATTGTGTCATTTCTCGATGAGAAAGATTAGGCAACATTTAGTCACTTCTAGCCATGATGCTCAATTTATTTACGAATGTACACTAGTTACTAGGGACCGTTTACGTTGGAGAACAAGATCTATTGTATGCCTGTGTATTTGGGGAAGTCAAATCTGAAATAATGATGAAATTGCGTGTATCCAAAGTTAAAACTCGTGATTTGTCGCCCTTTGGTGTGTAAAAGATGCAAAAGCTTACAGCACCTGGTATTCCCAGGGGGTCTCCCATCCAAGTACTGACCAGGCCCGAGCCTGCTTAGCTTCCGAGATCGGACGAGATCGGGCGTATTCAGGCTAGTATGGCCGTAAGCCAGGGAGGCTGTCCCTGACGCGCTACTTAAAGGGAAGGCAATATCCGTTTCTGCCGTTCATACTTACAGTTGAACTGTCTCTCTACTCTAAAGCCCGGGACACACCAGCGCGCCGCAGACAGTCCCTGCTAACACGCCACGTTGTGGCAACATTGTGGCAACGTTGTGCGTTAGCTGGGGTGCCACACCAGACCGGAACTATATATTACAAAACGAACACATTGTCTTGATAAAACAGCTGTAATTGAGTGCCTGACACGCCAGTCAAGCGCAATCTTGAGAAGGTGTGCATTTCAGTAAGGATTTCAATTGACATGCAGTATGAAACTGAAAGGAGGTTGCATCACTATGATGCATAACATTGCATGTATTGTATTTTCAAGTGTGTGCATTCATCCTGTTGTCATTTTGTTTTGAAAGCAGAAGAATCATTCAACAGGTTGCTGAGACAAATGTAAACCAGTAAAACATATGAAGAGAAACAAACCTTGAATATAAGTTCAGTTGTTTAAACATTTGACAAACTATGGTGAGGGGGTAAGAAAACACACAAATCCAGCAGCTCCTGTATTTCAATACACCAGAACCCAATATTATTGGCGAGTCGGGTAGTCCATCATCACAGTTCGAGGGCAGGCATCATTTCAGTAATTTCATCCCGTTGCATTCACATCCGTGCCTTGAATGAGATTGAATGTGATCTTTGCTCTCAAGTATTTTCCCAAGTTTTACACTTTCGTGCTTTGCATGAATGGGAATGGAACCGTGTGTGTTGAATGAGGCTCCTTGTGAGCACTGAACTTTGTCCGGTGGAGTTCCTTTTTGTGTTGGTGTAATTGTGTCATTTCTCGATGAGAAAGATTAGGCAACATTTAGTCACTTCTAGCCATGATGCTCAATTTATTTACGAATGTACACTAGTTACTAGGGACCGTTTACGTTGGAGAACAAGATCTATTGTATGCCTGTGTATTTGGGGAAGTCAAATCTGAAATAATGATGAAATTGCGTGTATCCAAAGTTAAAACTCGTGATTTGTCGCCCTTTGGTGTGTAAAAGATGCAAAAGCTTACAGCACCTGGTATTCCCAGGGGGTCTCCCATCCAAGTACTGACCAGGCCCGAGCCTGCTTAGCTTCCGAGATCGGACGAGATCGGGCGTATTCAGGCTAGTATGGCCGTAAGCCAGGGAGGCTGTCCCTGACGCGCTACTTAAAGGGAAGGCAATATCCGTTTCTGCCGTTCATACTTACAGTTGAACTGTCTCTCTACTCTAAAGCCCGGGACACACCAGCGCGCCGCAGACAGTCCCTGCTAACACGCCACGTTGTGGCAACATTGTGGCAACGTTGTGCGTTAGCTGGGGTGCCACACCAGACCGGAACTATATATTACAAAACGAACACATTGTCTTGATAAAACAGCTGTAATTGAGTGCCTGACACGCCAGTCAAGCGCAATCTTGAGAAGGTGTGCATTTCAGTAAGGATTTCAATTGACATGCAGTATGAAACTGAAAGGAGGTTGCATCACTATGATGCATAACATTGCATGTATTGTATTTTCAAGTGTGTGCATTCATCCTGTTGTCATTTTGTTTTGAAAGCAGAAGAATCATTCAACAGGTTGCTGAGACAAATGTAAACCAGTAAAACATATGAAGAGAAACAAACCTTGAATATAAGTTCAGTTGTTTAAACATTTGACAAACTATGGTGAGGGGGTAAGAAAACACACAAATCCAGCAGCTCCTGTATTTCAATACACCAGAACCCAATATTATTGGCGAGTCGGGTAGTCCATCATCACAGTTCGAGGGCAGGCATCATTTCAGTAATTTCATCCCGTTGCATTCACATCCGTGCCTTGAATGAGATTGAATGTGATCTTTGCTCTCAAGTATGTTCCCAAGTTTTACACTTTCGTGCTTTGCATGAATGGGAATGGAACCGTGTGTGTTGAATGAGGCTCTTTGTGAGCACTGAACTTTGTCCGGTGGAGTTCCTTTTTGTGTTGCTGTAATTGTGTCATTTCTCGATGAGAAAGATTAGGCAACATTTAGTCACTTCTAGCCATGATGCTCAATTTATTTACAAATGTACACTAGTTACTAGGGACCGTTTACGTTGGAGAACAAGATCTATTGTATGCCTGTGTATTTGGGGAAGTCAAATCTGAAATAATGATGAAATTGCGTGTATCCAAAGTTAAAACTTGTGATTTGTCGCCCTTTGGTGTGTAAAAGATGCAAAAGCTTACAGCACCTGGTATTCCCAGGCGGTCTCCCATCCAAGTACTGACCAGGCCCGAGCCTGCTTAGCTTCCGAGATCGGACGAGATCGGGCGTATTCAGGCTAGTATGGCCGTAAGCCAGGGAGGCTGTCCCTGACGCTCTACTTAAAGGGAAGGCAATATCCGTTTCTGCCGCTCATACTTGCAGTTGAACTGTCTCTCTACTCTAAAGTCCGGGACACACCAGCGCGCCGCAGACAGTCCCTGCTAACACGAAACGTTGTGGCAACGTTGTGCGTTAGCTGGGGTGCCACACCAGACCGGAACTATATTTTACAAAACGAACACATTGTCTTGATAATACAGCTGTAATTGAGTGCCTGACACGCCAGTCAAGCGCAATCTTGAGAAGGTGTGCATTTCAATAAGGATTTCAATTGACATGCAGTATGAAACTGAAAGGAGGTTGCATCACTATGATGCATAACATTGCATGTATTGTATTTTCAAGTGTGTGCATTCATCCTGTTGTCATTTTGTTTTGAAAGCAGAAGAATCATTTTTGCTGAGGTTGCTGAGACAAATGTAAACCAGTAAAACATATGAAGAGAAACAAACCTTGAATATAAGTTCAGTTGTTTAAACATTTGACAAACTATGGTGAGGGGGTAAGAAAACACACAAATCCAGCAGCTCCTGTATTTCAATACACCAGAACCCAATATTATTGGCGAGTCGGGTAGTCCATCATCACAGTTCGAGGGCAGGCATCATTTCAGTAATTTCATCCCGTTGCATTCACATCCGTGCCTTGAATGAGATTGAATGTGATCTTTGTTCTCAAGTATGTTCCCAAGTTTTACACTTTCGTGCTTTGCATGAATGGGAATGGAACCGTGTGTGTTGAATGAGGCTCCTTGTGAGCACTGAACTTTGTCCGGTGGAGTTCCTTTTTGTGTTGCTGTAATTGTGTCATTTCTCGATGAGAAAGATTAGGCAACATTTAGTCACTTCTAGCCATGATGCTCAATTTATTTACGAATGTACCCTAGTTACTAGGGACCGTTTACGTAGGAGAACAAGATCTATTGTATGCCTGTGTATTTGGGGAAGTCAAATCTGAAATAATGATGAAATTGCGTGTATCCAAAGTTAAAACTCGTGATTTGTCGCCCTCTGGAGTGTAAAAGATGCAAAAGCTTACAGCACCTGGTATTCCCAGGCGGTCTCCCATCCAAGTACTGACCAGGCCCGAGCCTGCTTAGCTTCCGAGATCTGACGAGATCGGGCGTATTCAGGATAGTATGGCCGTAAGCCAGGGAGGCTGTCCCTGACGCTCTACTTAAAGGGAAGGCAATATCCGTTTCTGCCGTTCATACTTACAGTTGAACTGTCTCTCTACTCTAAAGCCCGGGACACACCAGCGCGCCGCAGACAGTCCCTGCTAACACGCCACGTTGTGGCAACATTGTGGCAACGTTGTGCGTTAGCTGGGGTGACACACCAGACCGGAACTATATTTTACAAAACGAACACATTGTCTTGATAATACAGCTGTAATTGAGTGCCTGACACGCCAGTCAAGCGCAATCTTGAGAAGGTGTGCATTTCAGTAAGGATTTCAATTGACATGCAGTATGAAACTGAAATGAGGTTGCATCACTATGATGCATAACATTGCATGTATTGTATTTTCAAGTGTGTACATTCATCCTGTTGTCATTTTGTTTTGAAAGCAGAAGAATCATTCAACAGGTTGCTGAGACAAATGTAAACCAGTAAAACATATGAAGAGAAACAAACCTTGAATATAAGTTCAGTTGTTTAAACATTTGACAAACTATGGTGAGGGGGTAAGAAAACACACAAATCCAGCAGCTCCTGTATTTCAATACACCAGAACCCAATATTATTGGCGAGTCGGGTAGTCCATCATCACAGTTCGAGGGCAGGCATCATTTCAGTAATTTCATCCCGTTGCATTCACATCCGTGCCTTGAATGAGATTGAATGTGATCTTTGCTCTCAAGTATTTTCCCAAGTTTTACACTTTCGTGCTTTGCATGAATGGGAATGGAACCGTGTGTGTTGAATGAGGCTCCTTGTGAGCACTGAACTTTGTCCGGTGGAGTTCCTTTTTGTGTTGGTGTAATTGTGTCATTTCTCGATGAGAAAGATTAGGCAACATTTAGTCACTTCTAGCCATGATGCTCAATTTATTTACGAATGTACACTAGTTACTAGGGACCGTTTACGTTGGAGAACAAGATCTATTGTATGCCTGTGTATTTGGGGAAGTCAAATCTGAAATAATGATGAAATTGCGTGTATCCAAAGTTAAAACTCGTGATTTGTCGCCCTTTGGTGTGTAAAAGATGCAAAAGCTTACAGCACCTGGTATTCCCAGGGGGTCTCCCATCCAAGTACTGACCAGGCCCGAGCCTGCTTAGCTTCCGAGATCGGACGAGATCGGGCGTATTCAGGCTAGTATGGCCGTAAGCCAGGGAGGCTGTCCCTGACGCGCTACTTAAAGGGAAGGCAATATCCGTTTCTGCCGTTCATACTTACAGTTGAACTGTCTCTCTACTCTAAAGCCCGGGACACACCAGCGCGCCGCAGACAGTCCCTGCTAACACGCCACGTTGTGGCAACATTGTGGCAACGTTGTGCGTTAGCTGGGGTGCCACACCAGACCGGAACTATATATTACAAAACGAACACATTGTCTTGATAAAACAGCTGTAATTGAGTGCCTGACACGCCAGTCAAGCGCAATCTTGAGAAGGTGTGCATTTCAGTAAGGATTTCAATTGACATGCAGTATGAAACTGAAAGGAGGTTGCATCACTATGATGCATAACATTGCATGTATTGTATTTTCAAGTGTGTGCATTCATCCTGTTGTCATTTTGTTTTGAAAGCAGAAGAATCATTCAACAGGTTGCTGAGACAAATGTAAACCAGTAAAACATATGAAGAGAAACAAACCTTGAATATAAGTTCAGTTGTTTAAACATTTGACAAACTATGGTGAGGGGGTAAGAAAACACACAAATCCAGCAGCTCCTGTATTTCAATACACCAGAACCCAATATTATTGGCGAGTCGGGTAGTCCATCATCACAGTTCGAGGGCAGGCATCATTTCAGTAATTTCATCCCGTTGCATTCACATCCGTGCCTTGAATGAGATTGAATGTGATCTTTGCTCTCAAGTATTTTCCCAAGTTTTACACTTTCGTGCTTTGCATGAATGGGAATGGAACCGTGTGTGTTGAATGAGGCTCCTTGTGAGCACTGAACTTTGTCCGGTGGAGTTCCTTTTTGTGTTGGTGTAATTGTGTCATTTCTCGATGAGAAAGATTAGGCAACATTTAGTCACTTCTAGCCATGATGCTCAATTTATTTACGAATGTACACTAGTTACTAGGGACCGTTTACGTTGGAGAACAAGATCTATTGTATGCCTGTGTATTTGGGGAAGTCAAATCTGAAATAATGATGAAATTGCGTGTATCCAAAGTTAAAACTCGTGATTTGTCGCCCTTTGGTGTGTAAAAGATGCAAAAGCTTACAGCACCTGGTATTCCCAGGGGGTCTCCCATCCAAGTACTGACCAGGCCCGAGCCTGCTTAGCTTCCGAGATCGGACGAGATCGGGCGTATTCAGGCTAGTAAGGCCGTAAGCCAGGGAGGCTGTCCCTGACGCGCTACTTAAAGGGAAGGCAATATCCGTTTCTGCCGTTCATACTTACAGTTGAACTGTCTCTCTACTCTAAAGCCCGGGACACACCAGCGCGCCGCAGACAGTCCCTGCTAACAAGCCACGTTGTGGCAACATTGTGGCAACGTTGTGCGTTAGCTGGGGTGCCACACCAGACCGGAACTATATATTACAAAACGAACACATTGTCTTGATAAAACAGCTGTAATTGAGTGCCTGACACGCCAGTCAAGCGCAATCTTGAGAAGGTGTGCATTTCAGTAAGGATTTCAATTGACATGCAGTATGAAACTGAAAGGAGGTTGCATCACTATGATGCATAACATTGCATGTATTGTATTTTCAAGTGTGTGCATTCATCCTGTTGTCATTTTGTTTTGAAAGCAGAAGAATCATTCAACAGGTTGCTGAGACAAATGTAAACCAGTAAAACATATGAAGAGAAACAAACCTTGAATATAAGTTCAGTTGTTTAAACATTTGACAAACTATGGTGAGGGGGTAAGAAAACACACAAATCCAGCAGCTCCTGTATTTCAATACACCAGAACCCAATATTATTGGCGAGTCGGGTAGTCCATCATCACAGTTCGAGGGCAGGCATCATTTCAGTAATTTCATCCCGTTGCATTTACATCCGTGCCTTGAATGAGATTGAATGTGATCTTTGCTCTCAAGTATTTTCCCAAGTTTTACACTTTCGTGCTTTGCATGAATGGGAATGGAACCGTGTGTGTTGAATGAGGCTCCTTGTGAGCACTGAACTTTGTCCGGTGGAGTTCCTTTTTGTGTTGGTGTAATTGTGTCATTTCTCGATGAGAAAGATTAGGCAACATTTAGTCACTTCTAGCCATGATGCTCAATTTATTTACGAATGTACACTAGTTACTAGGGACCGTTTACGTTGGAGAACAAGATCTATTGTATGCCTGTGTATTTGGGGAAGTCAAATCTGAAATAATGATGAAATTGCGTGTATCCAAAGTTAAAACTCGTGATTTGTCGCCCTTTGGTGTGTAAAAGATGCAAAAGCTTACAGCACCTGGTATTCCCAGGGGGTCTCCCATCCAAGTACTGACCAGGCCCGAGCCTGCTTAGCTTCCGAGATCGGACGAGATCGGGCGTATTCAGGCTAGTATGGCCGTAAGCCAGGGAGGCTGTCCCTGACGCGCTACTTAAAGGGAAGGCAATATCCGTTTCTGCCGTTCATACTTACAGTTGAACTGTCTCTCTACTCTAAAGCCCGGGACACACCAGCGCGCCGCAGACAGTCCCTGCTAACACGCCACGTTGTGGCAACATTGTGGCAACGTTGTGCGTTAGCTGGGGTGCCACACCAGACCGGAACTATATATTACAAAACGAACACATTGTCTTGATAAAACAGCTGTAATTGAGTGCCTGACACGCCAGTCAAGCGCAATCTTGAGAAGGTGTGCATTTCAGTAAGGATTTCAATTGACATGCAGTATGAAACTGAAAGGAGGTTGCATCACTATGATGCATAACATTGCATGTATTGTATTTTCAAGTGTGTGCATTCATCCTGTTGTCATTTTGTTTTGAAAGCAGAAGAATCATTCAACAGGTTGCTGAGACAAATGTAAACCAGTAAAACATATGAAGAGAAACAAACCTTGAATATAAGTTCAGTTGTTTAAACATTTGACAAACTATGGTGAGGGGGTAAGAAAACACACAAATCCAGCAGCTCCTGTATTTCAATACACCAGAACCCAATATTATTGGCGAGTCGGGTAGTCCATCATCACAGTTCGAGGGCAGGCATCATTTCAGTAATTTCATCCCGTTGCATTCACATCCGTGCCTTGAATGAGATTGAATGTGATCTTTGCTCTCAAGTATGTTCCCAAGTTTTACACTTTCGTGCTTTGCATGAATGGGAATGGAACCGTGTGTGTTGAATGAGGCTCTTTGTGAGCACTGAACTTTGTCCGGTGGAGTTCCTTTTTGTGTTGCTGTAATTGTGTCATTTCTCGATGAGAAAGATTAGGCAACATTTAGTCACTTCTAGCCATGATGCTCAATTTATTTACAAATGTACACTAGTTACTAGGGACCGTTTACGTTGGAGATCAAGATCTATTGTATGCCTGTGTATTTGGGGAAGTCAAATCTGAAATAATGATGAAATTGCGTGTATCCAAAGTTAAAACTTGTGATTTGTCGCCCTTTGGTGTGTAAAAGATGCAAAAGCTTACAGCACCTGGTATTCCCAGGCGGTCTCCCATCCAAGTACTGACCAGGCCCGAGCCTGCTTAGCTTCCGAGATCGGACGAGATCGGGCGTATTCAGGCTAGTATGGCCGTAAGCCAGGGAGGCTGTCCCTGACGCTCTACTTAAAGGGAAGGCAATATCCGTTTCTGCCGCTCATACTTGCAGTTGAACTGTCTCTCTACTCTAAAGTCCGGGACACACCAGCGCGCCGCAGACAGTCCCTGCTAACACGAAACGTTGTGGCAACGTTGTGCGTTAGCTGGGGTGCCACACCAGACCGGAACTATATATTACAAAACGAACACATTGTCTTGATAATACAGCTGTAATTGAGTGCCTGACACGCCAGTCAAGCGCAATCTTGAGAAGGTGTGCATTTCAGTAAGGATTTCAATTGACATGCAGTATGAAACTGAAAGGAGGTTGCATCACTATGATGCATAACATTGCATGTATTGTATTTTCAAGTGTGTGCATTCATCCTGTTGTCATTTTGTTTTGAAAGCAGAAGAATCATTCTTGCTGAGGTTGCTGAGACAAATGTAAACCAGTAAAACATATGAAGAGAAACAAACCTTGAATATAAGTTCAGTTGTTTAAACATTTGACAAACTATGGTGAGGGGGTAAGAAAACACACAAATCCAGCAGCTCCTGTATTTCAATACACCAGAACCCAATATTATTGGCGAGTCGGGTAGTCCATCATCACAGTTCGAGGGCAGGCATCATTTCAGTAATTTCATCCCGTTGCATTCACATCCGTGCCTTGAATGAGATTGAATGTGATCTTTGCTCTCAAGTATGTTCCCAAGTTTTACACTTTCGTGCTTTGCATGAATGGGAATGGAACCGTGTGTGTTGAATGAGGCTCCTTGTGAGCACTGAACTTTGTCCGGTGGAGTTCCTTTTTGTGTTGCTGTAATTGTGTCATTTCTCGATGAGAAAGATTAGGCAACATTTAGTCACTTCTAGCCATGATGCTCAATTTATTTACGAATGTACCCTAGTTACTAGGGACCGTTTACGTTGGAGAACAAGATCTATTGTATGCCTGTGTATTTGGGGAAGTCAAATGTGAAATAATGATGAAATTGCGTGTATCCAAAGTTAAAACTCGTGATTTGTCGCCCTCTGGTGTGTAAAAGATGCAAAAGCTTACAGCACCTGGTATTCCCAGGCGGTCTCCCATCCAAGTACTGACCAGGCCCGAGCCTGCTTAGCTTCCGAGATCGGACGAGATCGGGCGTATTCAGGCTAGTATGGCCGTAAGCCAGGGAGGGTGTCCCTGACGCTCTACTTAAAGGGAAGGCAATATCCGTTTCTGCCGCTCATACTTGCAGTTGAACTGTCTCTCTACTCTAAAGTCCGGGACACACCAGCGCGCCGCAGACAGTCCCTGCTAACACGAAACGTTGTGGCAACGTTGTGCGTTAGCTGGGGTGCCACACCAGACCGGAACTATATATTACAAAACGAACACATTGTCTTGATAATACAGCTGTAATTGAGTGCCTGACACGCCAGTCAAGCGCAATCTTGAGAAGGTGTGCATTTCAGTAAGGATTTCAATTGACATGCAGTATGAAACTGAAAGGAGGTTGCATCACTATGATGCATAACATTGCATGTATTGTATTTTCAAGTGTGTGCATTCATCCTGTTGTCATTTTGTTTTGAAAGCAGAAGAATCATTCTTGCTGAGGTTGCTGAGACAAATGTAAACCAGTAAAACATATGAAGAGAAACAAACCTTGAATATAAGTTCAGTTGTTTAAACATTTGACAA
The DNA here is from genome assembly GCF_036373705.1 of Amia ocellicauda. Lineage (NCBI taxonomy): Eukaryota > Metazoa > Chordata > Actinopteri > Amiiformes > Amiidae > Amia > Amia ocellicauda. The sequence goes on along the minus strand of NW_027102759.1, from coordinate 51,200 downwards.
ACTATGGTGAGGGGGTAAGAAAACACACAAATCCAGCAGCTCCTGTATTTCAATACACCAGAACCCAATATTATTGGCGAGTCGGGTAGTCCATCATCACAGTTCGAGGGCAGGCATCATTTCAGTAATTTCATCCCGTTGCATTCACATCCGTGCCTTGAATGAGATTGAATGTGATCTTTGCTCTCAAGTATGTTCCCAAGTTTTACACTTTCGTGCTTTGCATGAATGGGAATGGAACCGTGTGTGTTGAATGAGGCTCCTTGTGAGCACTGAACTTTGTCCGGTGGAGTTCCTTTTTGTGTTGCTGTAATTGTGTCATTTCTCGATGAGAAAGATTAGGCAACATTTAGTCACTTCTAGCCATGATGCTCAATTTATTTACGAATGTACCCTAGTTACTAGGGACCGTTTACGTTGGAGAACAAGATCTATTGTATGCCTGTGTATTTGGGGAAGTAAAATCTGAAATATTGATGAAATTGCGTGTATCCAAAGTTAAAACTCGTGATTTGTCGCCCTCTGGTGTGTAAAAGATGCAAAAGCTTACAGCACCTGGTATTCCAAGGCGGTCTCCCATCCAAGTACTGACCAGGCCCAAGCCTGCTTGACTTCCGAGATCGGACGAGATCGGGCGTATTCAGGCTAGTATGGCCGTAAGCCAGGGAGGCTGTCCCTGACGCTCTACTTAAAGGGAAGGCAATATCCGTTTCTGCCGCTCATACTTGCAGTTGAACTGTCTCTCTACTCTAAAGTCCGGGACACACCAGCGCGCCGCAGACAGTCCCTGCTAACACGCCACGTTGTGGCAACATTGTGGCAACGTTGTGCGTTAGCTGGGGTGCCACACCAGACCGGAACTATATATTACAAAACGAACACATTGTCTTGATAAAACAGCTGTAATTGAGTGCCTGACACGCCAGTCAAGCGCAATCTTGAGAAGGTGTGCATTTCAGTAAGGATTTCAATTGACATGCAGTATGAAACTGAAAGGAGGTTGCATCACTATGATGCATAACATTGCATGTATTGTATTTTCAAGTGTGTGCATTCATCCTGTTGTCATTTTGTTTTGAAAGCAGAAGAATCATTCAACAGGTTGCTGAGACAAATGTAAACCAGTAAAACATATGAAGAGAAACAAACCTTGAATATAAGTTCAGTTGTTTAAACATTTGACAAACTATGGTGAGGGGGTAAGAAAACACACAAATCCAGCAGCTCCTGTATTTCAATACACCAGAACCCAATATTATTGGCGAGTCGGGTAGTCCATCATCACAGTTCGAGGGCAGGCATCATTTCAGTAATTTCATCCCGTTGCATTCACATCCGTGCCTTGAATGAGATTGAATGTGATCTTTGCTCTCAAGTATTTTCCCAAGTTTTACACTTTCGTGCTTTGCATGAATGGGAATGGAACCGTGTGTGTTGAATGAGGCTCCTTGTGAGCACTGAACTTTGTCCGGTGGAGTTCCTTTTTGTGTTGGTGTAATTGTGTCATTTCTCGATGAGAAAGATTAGGCAACATTTAGTCACTTCTAGCCATGATGCTCAATTTATTTACGAATGTACACTAGTTACTAGGGACCGTTTACGTTGGAGAACAAGATCTATTGTATGCCTGTGTATTTGGGGAAGTCAAATCTGAAATAATGATGAAATTGCGTGTATCCAAAGTTAAAACTCGTGATTTGTCGCCCTTTGGTGTGTAAAAGATGCAAAAGCTTACAGCACCTGGTATTCCCAGGGGGTCTCCCATCCAAGTACTGACCAGGCCCGAGCCTGCTTAGCTTCCGAGATCGGACGAGATCGGGCGTATTCAGGCTAGTATGGCCGTAAGCCAGGGAGGCTGTCCCTGACGCGCTACTTAAAGGGAAGGCAATATCCGTTTCTGCCGTTCATACTTACAGTTGAACTGTCTCTCTACTCTAAAGCCCGGGACACACCAGCGCGCCGCAGACAGTCCCAGCTAACACGCCACGTTGTGGCAACATTGTGGCAACGTTGTGCGTTAGCTGGGGTGCCACACCAGACCGGAACTATATATTACAAAACGAACACATTGTCTTGATAAAACAGCTGTAATTGAGTGCCTGACACGCCAGTCAAGCGCAATCTTGAGAAGGTGTGCATTTCAGTAAGGATTTCAATTGACATGCAGTATGAAACTGAAAGGAGGTTGCATCACTATGATGCATAACATTGCATGTATTGTATTTTCAAGTGTGTGCATTCATCCTGTTGTCATTTTGTTTTGAAAGCAGAAGAATCATTCAACAGGTTGCTGAGACAAATGTAAACCAGTAAAACATATGAAGAGAAACAAACCTTGAATATAAGTTCAGTTGTTTAAACATTTGACAAACTATGGTGAGGGGGTAAGAAAACACACAAATCCAGCAGCTCCTGTATTTCAATACACCAGAACCCAATATTATTGGCGAGTCGGGTAGTCCATCATCACAGTTCGAGGGCAGGCATCATTTCAGTAATTTCATCCCGTTGCATTCACATCCGTGCCTTGAATGAGATTGAATGTGATCTTTGCTCTCAAGTATGTTCCCAAGTTTTACACTTTCGTGCTTTGCATGAATGGGAATGGAACCGTGTGTGTTGAATGAGGCTCCTTGTGAGCACTGAACTTTGTCCGGTGGAGTTCCTTTTTGTGTTGCTGTAATTGTGTCATTTCTCGATGAGAAAGATTAGGCAACATTTAGTCACTTCTAGCCATGATGCTCAATTTATTTACAAATGTACACTAGTTACTAGGGACCGTTTACGTTGGAGAACAAGATCTATTGTATGCCTGTGTATTTGGGGAAGTCAAATCTGAAATAATGATGAAATTGCGTGTATCCAAAGTTAAAACTTGTGATTTGTCGCCCTTTGGTGTGTAAAAGATGCAAAAGCTTACAGCACCTGGTATTCCCAGGCGGTCTCCCATCCAAGTACTGACCAGGCCCGAGCCTGCTTAGCTTCCGAGATCGGACGAGATCGGGCGTATTCAGGCTAGTATGGCCGTAAGCCAGGGAGGCTGTCCCTGATGCTGTACTTAAAGGGAAGGCAATATCCGTTTCTGCCGTTCATACTTACAGTTGAACTGTCTCTCTACTCTAAAGCCCGGGACACAGCAGCGCGCCGCAGACAGTCCCTGCTAACATGCCACGTTGTGGCAACATTGTGGCAACGTTGTGCGTTAGCTGGGGTGCCACACCAGACCGGAACTATATTTTACAAAAAAAACACATTGTCTTGATAAAACAGCTGTAATTGAGTGCCTGACACGCCAGTCAAGCGCAATCTTGAGAAGGTGTGCATTTCAGTAAGGATTTCAATTGACATGCAGTATGAAACTGAAAGGAGGTTGCATCACTATGATGCATAACATTGCATGTATTGTATTTTCAAGTGTGTGCATTCATCCTGTTGTCATTTTGTTTTGAAAGCAGAAGAATCATTCAACAGGTTGCTGAGACAAATGTAAACCAGTAAAACATATGAAGAGAAACAAACCTTGAATATAAGTTCAGTTGTTTAAACATTTGACAAACTATGGTGAGGGGGTAAGAAAACACACAAATCCAGCAGCTCCTGTATTTCAATACACCAGAACCCAATATTATTGGCGAGTCGGGTAGTCCATCATCACAGTTCGAGGGCAGGCATCATTTCAGTAATTTCATCCCGTTGCATTCACATCCGTGCCTTGAATGAGATTGAATGTGATCTTTGCTCTCAAGTATGTTCCCAAGTTTTACACTTTCGTGCTTTGCATGAATGGGAATGGAACCGTGTGTGTTGAATGAGGCTCCTTGTGAGCACTGAACTTTGTCCGGTGGAGTTCCTTTTTGTGTTGCTGTAATTGTGTCATTTCTCGATGAGAAAGATTAGGCAACATTTAGTCACTTCTAGCCATGATGCTCAATTTATTTACGAATGTACACTAGTTACTAGGGACCGTTTACGTTGGAGAACAAGATCTATTCTATGCCTGTGTATTTGGGGAAGTAAAATCTGAAATAATGATGAAATTGCGTGTATCCAAAGTTAAAACTCGTGATTTGTCGCCCTCTGGTGTGTAAAAGATGCAAAAGCTTACAGCACCTGGTATTCCCAGGCGGTCTCCCATCCAAGTACTGACCAGGCCCGAGCCTGCTTAGCTTCCGAGATCGGACGAGATCGGGCGTATTCAGGCTAGTATGGCCGTAAGCCAGGGAGGCTGTCCCTGACGCTCTACTTAAAGGGAAGGCAATATCCGTTTCTTCCGCTCATACTTGCAATTGAACTGTCTCTCTACTCTAAAGTCCGGGACACACCAGCGCGCCGCAGACAGTCCCTGCTAACACGAAACGTTGTGGCAACGTTGTGCGTTAGCTGGGGTGCCACACCAGACCGGAACTATATATTACAAAACGAACACATTGTCTTGATAAAACAGCTGTAATTGAGTGCCTGACACGCCAGTCAAGCGCAATCTTGAGAAGGTGTGCATTTCAGTAAGGATTTCTATTGACATGCAGTATGAAACTGAAAGGAGGTTGCATCACTATGATGCATAACATTGCATGTATTGTATTTTCAAGTGTGTGCATTCATCCTGTTGTCATTTTGTTTTGAAAGCAGAAGAATCATTCAACAGGTTGCTGAGACAAATGTAAACCAGTAAAACATATGAAGAGAAACAAACCTTGAATATAAGTTCAGTTGTTTAAACATTTGACAAACTATGGTGAGGGGGTAAGAAAACACACAAATCCAGCAGCTCCTGTATTTCAATACACCAGAACCCAATATTATTGGCGAGTCGGGTAGTCCATCATCACAGTTCGAGGGCAGGCATCATTTCAGTAATTTCATCCCGTTGCATTCACATCCGTGCCTTGAATGAGATTGAATGTGATCTTTGCTCTCAAGTATGTTCCCAAGTTTTACACTTTCGTGCTTTGCATGAATGGGAATGGAACCGTGTGTGTTGAATGAGGCTCCTTGTGAGCACTGAACTTTGTCCGGTGGAGTTCCTTTTTGTGTTGCTGTAATTGTGTCATTTCTCGATGAGAAAGATTAGGCAACATTTAGTCACTTCTAGCCATGATGCTCAATTTATTTACGAATGTACCCTAGTTACTAGGGACCGTTTACGTTGGAGAACAAGATCTATTGTATGCCTGTGTATTTGGGGAAGTCAAATCTGAAATAATGATGAAATTGCGTGTATCCAAAGTTAAAACTCGTGATTTGTCGCCCTCTGGTGTGTAAAAGATGCAAAAGCTTACAGCACCTGGTATTCCCAGGCGGTCTCCCATCCAAGTACTGACCAGGCCCGAGCCTGCTTAGCTTCCGAGATCGGACGAGATCGGGCGTATTCAGGCTAGTATGGCCGTAAGCCAGGGAGGCTGTCCCTGACGCTCTACTTAAAGGGAAGGCAATATCCGTTTCTGCCGCTCATACTTGCAGTTGAACTCTCTCTCTACTCTAAAGTCCGGGACACACCAGCGCGCCGCAGACAGTCCCTGCTAACACGAAACGTTGTGGCAACGTTGTGCGTTAGCTGGGGTGCCACACCAGACCGGAACTATATATTACAAAACGAACATATTGTCTTGATAATACAGCTGTAATTGAGTGCCTGACACGCCAGTCAAGCGCAATCTTGAGAAGGTGTGCATTTCAGTAAGGATTTCAATTGACATGCAGTTTGAAACTGAAAGGAGGTTGCATCACTATGATGCATAACATTGCATGTATTGTATTTTCAAGTGTGTGCATTCATCCTGTTGTCATTTTGTTTTGAAAGCAGAAGAATCATTCAACAGGTTGCTGAGACAAATGTAAACCAGTAAAACATATGAAGAGAAACAAACCTTGAATATAAGTTCAGTTGTTTAAACATTTGACAAACTATGGTGAGGGGGTAAGAAAACACACAAATCCAGCAGCTCCTGTATTTCAATACACCAGAACCCAATATTATTGGCGAGTCGGGTAGTCCATCATCACAGTTCGAGGGCAGGCATCATTTCAGTAATTTCATCCCGTTGCATTCACATCCGTGCCTTGAATGAGATTGAATGTGATCTTTGCTCTCAAGTATGTTCCCAAGTTTTACACTTTCGTGCTTTGCATGAATGGGAATGGAACCGTGTGTGTTGAATGAGGCTCCTTGTGAGCACTGATCTTTGTCCGGTGGAGTTCCTTTTTGTGTTGCTGTAATTGTGTCATTTCTCGATGAGAAAGATTAGGCAACATTTAGTCACTTCTAGCCATGATGCTCAATTTATTTACGAATGTACCCTAGTTACTAGGGACCGTTTACGTTGGAGAACAAGATCTATTGTATGCCTGTGTATTTGGGGAAGTCAAATCTGAAATAATGATGAAATTGCGTGTATCCAAAGTTAAAACTCGTGATTTGTCGCGCTCTGGTGTGTAAAAGATGCAAAAGCTTACAGCACCTGGTATTCCCAGGCGGTCTCCCATCCAAGTACTGACCAGGCCCGAGCCTGCTTAGCTTCCGAGATCGGACGAGATCGGGCGTATTCAGGCTAGTATGGCCGTAAGCCAGGGAGGCTGTCCCTGACGCTCTACTTAAAGGGAAGGCAATATCCGTTTCTGCCGTTCATACTTACAGTTGAACTGTCTCTCTACTCTAAAGCCCGGGACACACCAGCGCGCCGCAGACAGTCCCTGCTAACACGAAACGTTGTGGCAACGTTGTGCGTTAGCTGGGGTGCCACACCAGACCGGAACTATATATTACAAAACGAACACATTGTCTTGATAATACAGCTGTAATTGAGTGCCTGACACGCCAGTCAAGCTCAATCTTGAGAAGGTGTGCATTTCAATAAGGATTTCAATTGACATACAGTATGAAACTGAAAGGAGGTTGCATCACTATGATGCATAACATTGCAAGTATTGTATTTTCAAGTGTGTGCATTCATCCTGTTGTCATTTTGTTTTGAAAGCAGAAGAATCATTCAACAGGTTGCTGAGACAAATGTAAACCAGTAAAACATATGAAGAGAAACAAACCTTGAATATAAGTTCAGTTGTTTAAACATTTGACAAACTATGGTGAGGGGGTAAGAAAACACACAAATCCAGCAGCTCCTGTATTTCAATACACCAAAACACAATATTATTGGCGAGTCGGGTAGTCCATCATCACAGTTCGAGGGCAGGCATCATTTCAGTAATTTCATCCCGTTGCATTCACATCCGTGCCTTGAATGAGATTGAATGTGATCTTTGCTCTCAAGTATGTTCCCAAGTTTTACACTTTCGTGCTTTGCATGAATGGGAATGGAACCGTGTGTGTTGAATGAGGCTCCTTGTGAGCACTGAACTTTTTCCGGTGGAGTTCCTTTTTGTGTTGCTGTAATTGTGTCATTTCTCGATGAGAAAGATTAGGCAACATTTAGTAACTTCTAGCCATGATGCTCAATTTATTTACGAATGTACCCTAGTTACTAGGGACCGTTTACGTTGGAGAACAAGATCTATTGTATGCCTGTGTATTTGGGGAAGTCAAATCTGAAATAATGATGAAATTGCGTGTATCCAAAGTTAAAACTCGTGATTTGTCGCCCTCTGGTGTGTAAAAGATGCAAAAGCTTACAGCACCTGGTATTCCCAGGCGGTCTCCCATGCAAGTACTGACCAGGCCCGAGCCTGCTTAGTTTCCGAGATCGGACGAGATCGGGCGTATTCAGGCTAGTATGGCCGTAAGCCAGGAATGCTGTCCCTGACGCTCTACTTAAAGGGAAGGCAATATCCGTTTCTGCCGTTCATACTTACAGTTGAACTGTCTCTCTACTCTAAAGCCCGGGACACACCAGCGCGCCGCAGACAGTCCCTGCTAAGACGCCACGTTGTGGCAACATTGTGGCAACGTTGTGCGTTAGCTGGGGTGCCACACCAGACCGGAACTATATTTTACAAAACGAACACATTGTCTTGATAATACAGCTGTAATTGAGTGCCTGACATGCCAGTCAAGCGCAATCTTGAGAAGGTGTGCATTTCAGTAAGGATTTCAATTGACATGCAGTATGAAACTGAAAGGAGGTTGCATCACTATGATGCATAACATTGCATGTATTGTATTTTCAAGTGTGTGCATTCATCCTGTTGTCATTTTGTTTTGAAAGCAGAAGAATCATTCAACAGGTTGCTGAGACAAATGTAAACCAGTAAAACATATGAAGAGAAACAAACCTTGAATATAAGTTCAGTTGTTTAAACATTTGACAAACTATGGTGAGGGGGTAAGAAAACACACAAATCCAGCAGCTCCTGTATTTCAATACACCAGAACCCAATATTATTGGCGAGTCGGGTAGTCCATCATCACAGTTCGAGGGCAGGCATCTTTTCAGTAATTTCATCCCGTTGCATTCACATCCGTGCCTTGAATGAGATTGAATGTGATCTTTGCTCTCAAGTATGTTCCCAAGTTTTACACTTTCGTGCTTTGCATGAATGGGAATGGAACCGTGTGTGTTGAATGAGGCTCCTTGTGAGCACTGATCTTTGTCCGGTGGAGTTCCTTTTTGTGTTGCTGTAATTGTGTCATTTCTCGATGAGAAAGATTAGGCAACATTTAGTCACTTCTAGCCATGATGCTCAATTTATTTACGAATGTACCCTAGTTACTAGGGACCGTTTACGTTGGAGAACAAGATCTATTGTTTGCCTGTGTATTTGGGGAAGTCAAATCTGAAATAATGATGAAATTGCGTGTATCCAAAGTTAAAACTCGTGATTTGTCGCGCTCTGGTGTGTAAAAGATGCAAAAGCTTACAGCACCTGGTATTCCCAGGCGGTCTCCCATCCAAGTACTGACCAGGCCCGAGCCTGCTTAGCTTCCGAGATCGGACGAGATCGGGCGTATTCAGGCTAGTATGGCCGTGAGCCAGGGAGCCTGTCCCTGACGCTCTATTTAAAGGGATGGCAATATCCGTTTCTGCCGTTCATACTTACAGTTGAACTGTCTCTCTACTCTAAAGCCCGGGACACACCAGCGCGCCGCAGACAGTCCCTGCTAATATGCCACGTTGTGGCAACGTTGTGCGTTAGCTGGGGTGCCACACCAGACCGGAACTATATTTTACAAAACGAACACATTTGTCTTGATAAAACAGCTGTAATTGAGTGCCTGACACGCCAGTCAAGCGCAATCTTGAGAAGGTGTGCATTTCAATAAGGATTTCAATTGACGTGCAGTATGAAACTGAAAGGAGGTTGCATCACTATGATGCATAACATTGCATGTATTGTATTTTCAAGTGTGTGCATTCATCCTGTTGTCATTTTGTTTTGAAAGCAGAAGAATCATTCAACAGGTTGCTGAGACAAATGTAAACCAGTAAAACATATGAAGAGAAACAAACCTTGAATATAAGTTCAGTTGTTTAAACATTTGACAAACTATGGTGAGGGGGTAAGAAAACACACAAATCCAGCAGCTCCTGTATTTCAATACACCAGAACCCAATATTATTGGCGAGTCGGGTAGTCCATCATCACAGTTCGAGGGCAGGCATCATTTCAGTAATTTCATCCCGTTGCATTCACATCCGTGCCTTGAATGAGATTGAATGTGATCTTTGCTCTCAAGTATGTTCCCAAGTTTTACATTTTCGTGCTTTGCATGAATGGGGATTGAACCGTGTGTGTTGAATGAGGCTCCTTGTGAGCACTGATCTTTGTCCGGTGGAGTTCCTTTTTGTGTTGCTGTAATTGTGTCATTTCTCGATGAGAAAGATTAGGCAACATTTAGTCACTTCTAGCCATGATGCTCAATTTATTTACGAATGTACCCTAGTTACTAGGGACCGTTTACGTTGGAGAACAAGATCTATTGTATGCCTGTGTATTTGGGGAAGTCAAATCTGAAATAATGATGAAATTGCGTGTATCCAAAGTTAAAACTCGTGATTTGTCGCGCTCTGGTGTGTAAAAGATGCAAAAGCTTACAGCACCTGGTATTCCCCAGGCGGTCTCCCATCCAAGTACTGACCAGGCCCGAGCCTGCTTAGCTTCCGAGATCGGACGAGATCGGGCGTATTCAGGCTAGTATGGCCGTAAGCCAGGGAGGCTGTCCCTGACGCTCTACTTAAAGGGATGGCAATATCCGTTTCTGCCGTTCATACTTACAGTTGAACTGTCTCTCTACTCTAAAGCCCGGGACACACCAGCGCGCCGCAGACAGTCCCTGCTAATATGCCACGTTGTGGCAACGTTGTGCGTTAGCTGGGGTGCCACACCAGACCGGAACTATATTTTACAAAACGAACACATTGTCTTGATAAAACAGCTGTAATTGAGTGCCTGACACGCCAGTCAAGCGCAATCTTGAGAAGGTGTGCATTTCAGTAAGGATATCAATTGACATGCAGTATGAAACTGAAAGGAGGTTGCATCACTATGATGCATAACATTGCATGTATTGTATTTTCAAGTGTGTGCATTCATCCTGTTGTCATTTTGTTTTGAAAGCAGAAGAATCATTCAACAGATTGCTGAGACAAATGTAAACCAGTAAAACATATGAAGAGAAATAAACCTTGAATATAAGTTCAGTTGTTTAAACATTTGACAAACTATGGTGAGGGGGTAAGAAAACACACAAATCCAGCAGCTCCTGTATTTCAATACACCAGAACCCAATATTATTGGCGAGTCGGGTAGTCCATCATCACAGTTCGAGGGCAGGCATCATTTCAGTAATTTCATCCCGTTGCATTCACATCCGTGCCTTGAATGAGATTGAATGTGATCTTTGCTCTCAAGTATGTTCCCAAGTTTTACACTTTCGTGCTTTGCATGAATGGGAATGGAACCGTGTGTGTTGAATGAGGCTCCTTGTGAGCACTGAACTCTGTCCGGTGGAGTTCCTTTTTGTGTTGCTGTAATTGTGTCATTTCTCGATGAGAAAGATTAGGCAACATTTAGTCACTTCTAGCCATGATGCTCAATTTATTTACGAATGTACCCTAGTTACTAGGGACCGTTTACGTTGGAGAACAAGATCTATTGTATGCCTGTGTATTTGGGGAAGTCAAATCTGAAATAATGATGAAATTGCGTGTATCCAAAGTTAAAACTCGTGATTTGTCGCCCTCTGGTGTGTAAAAGATGCAAAAGCTTACAGCACCTGGTTTTCCCAGGTGGTCTCCCATCCAAGTACTGACCAGGCCCGAGCCTGCTTAGCTTCCGAGATCGGACGAGATCGGGCGTATTCAGGCTAGTATGGCCCTAAGCCAGGGAGGCTGTCCCTGACGCTCTACTTAAAGAGAAGGCAATATCCGTTTCTGCCGCTCATACTTGCAGTTGAACTGTCTCTCTACTCTAAAGTCCGGGACACACCAGCGCGCCGCAGACAGTCCCTGCTAACACGAAACGTTGTGGCAACGTTGTGCGTTAGCTGGGGTGCCACACCAGACCGGAACTATATATTACAAAACGAACACATTGTCTTGATAAAACAGCTGTAATTGAGTGCCTGACACGCCAGTCAAGCGCAATCTTGAGAAGGTGTGCATTTCAGTAAGGATTTCAATTGACATGCAGTATGAAACTGAAAGGAGGTTGCATCACTATGATGCATAACATTGCATGTATTGTATTTTCAAGTGTGTGCATTCATCCTGTTGTCATTTTGTTTTGAAAGCAGAAGAATCATTCAACAGGTTGCTGAGACAAATGTAAACCAGTAAAACATATGAAGAGAAACAAACCTTGAATATAAGTTCAGTTGTTTAAACATTTGACAAACTATGGTGAGGGGGTAAGAAAACACACAAATCCAGCAGCTCCTGTATTTCAATACACCAGAACCCAATATTATTGGCGAGTCGGGTAGTCCATCATCACAGTTCGAGGGCAGGCATCATTTCAGTAATTTCATCCCGTTGCATTCACATCCGTGCCTTGAATGAGATTGAATGTGATCTTTGCTCTCAAGTATGTTCCCAAGTTTTACACTTTCGTGCTTTGCATGAATGGGAATGGAACCGTGTGTGTTGAATGAGGCTCCTTGTGAGCACTGAACTTTGTCCGGTGGAGTTCCTTTTTGTGTTGCTGTAATTGTGTAATTTCTCGATGAGAAAGATTAGGCAACATTTAGTCACTTCTAGCCATGATGCTCAATTTATTTACGAATGTACCCTAGTTACTAGGGACCGTTTACGTTGGAGAACAAGATCTATTGTATGCCTGTGTATTTGGGGAAGTCAAATCTGAAATAATGATGAAATTGCGAGTATCCAAAGTTAAAACTCGTGATTTGTCGCCCTCTGGTGTGTAAAAGATGCAAAAGCTTACAGCACCTGGTATTCCCAGGCGGTCTCCCATCCAAGTACTGACCAGGCCCGAGCCTGCTTAGCTTCCGAGATCGGACGAGATCGGGCGTATTCAGGCTAGTATGGCCGTAAGCCAGGGAGCCTGTCCCTGACGCTCTACTTAAAGGGAAGGCAATATCCGTTTCTGCCGCTCATACTTGCAGTTGAACTGTCTCTCTACTCTAAAGTCCGGGACACACCAGCGCGCCGCAGACAGTCCCTGCTAACACGAAACGTTGTGGCAACGTTGTGCGTTAGCTGGGGTGCCACACCAGACCGGAACTATATATTACAAAACGAACACATTGTCTTGATAAAACAGCTGTAATTGAGTGCCTGACACGCCAGTCAAGCGCAATCTTGAGAAGGTGTGCATTTCAGTAAGGATTTCAATTGACATGCAGTATGAAACTGAAAGGAGGTTGCATCACTATGATGCATAACATTGCATGTATTGTATTTTCAAGTGTGTGCATTCATCCTGTTGTCATTTTGTTTTGAAAGTAGAAGAATCATTTTTGCTGAGGTTGCTGAGACAAATGTAAACCAGTAAAACATATGAAGAGAAACAAACCTTGAATATAAGTTCAGTTGTTTAAACATTTGACAAACTATGGTGAGGGGGTAAGAAAACACACAAATCCAGCAGCTCCTGTATTTCAATACACCAGAACCCAATATTATTGGCGAGTCGGGTAGTCCATCATCACAGTTCGAGGGCAGGCATCATTTCAGTAATTTCATCCCGTTGCATTCACATCCGTGCCTTGAATGAGATTGAATGTGATCTTTGCTCTCAAGTATGTTCCCAAGTTTTACACTTTCGTGCTTTGCATGAATGGGAATGGAACCGTGTGTGTTGAATGAGGCTCCTTGTGAGCACTGAACTTTGTCCGGTGGAGTTCCTTTTTGTGTTGCTGTAATTGTGTCATTTCTCGATGAGAAAGATTAGGCAACATTTAGTCACTTCTAGCCATGATGCTCAATTTATTTATGAATGTACCCTAGTTACTAGGGACCGTTTACGTTGGAGAACAAGATCTATTGTATGCCTGTGTATTTGGGGAAGTCAAATCTGAAATAATGATGAAATTGCGTGTATCCAAAGTTAAAACTCGTGATTTGTCGCCCTCTGGTGTGTAAAAGATGCAAAAGCTTACAGCACCTGGTATTCCCAGGCGGTCTCCCATCCAAGTACTGACCAGGCCCGAGCCTGCTTAGCTTCCGAGATCGGACGAGATCGGGCGTATTCAGGCTAGTATGGCCGTAAGCCAGGGAGGCTGTCCCTGACGCTCTACTTAAAGGGAAGGCAATATCCGTTTCTGCCGTTCATACTTACAGTTGAAC
>NW_027102759.1:0-32500 GCF_036373705.1 Amia ocellicauda | reverse complement strand
CATAACATTGCATGTATTGTATTTTCAAGTGTGTGCATTCATCCTGTTGTCATTTTGTTTTGAAAGCAGAAGAATCATTCAACAGGTTGCTGAGACAAATGTAAACCAGTAAAACATATGAAGAGAAACAAACCTTGAATATAAGTTCAGTTGTTTAAACATTTGACAAACTATGGTGAGGGGGTAAGAAAACACACAAATCCAGCAGCTCCTGTATTTCAATACACCAGAACCCAATATTATTGGCGAGTCGGGTAGTCCATCATCACAGTTCGAGGGCAGGCATCATTTCAGTAATTTCATCCCGTTGCATTCACATCCGTGCCTTGAATGAGATTGAATGTGATCTTTGCTCTCAAGTATGTTCCCAAGTTTTACACTTTCGTGCTTTGCATGAATGGGAATGGAACCGTGTGTGTTGAATGAGGCTCCTTGTGAGCACTGAACTTTGTCCGGTGGAGTTCCTTTTTGTGTTGCTGTAATTGTGTAATTTCTCGATGAGAAAGATTAGGCAACATTTAGTCACTTCTAGCCATGATGCTCAATTTATTTACGAATGTACCCTAGTTACTAGGGACCGTTTACGTTGGAGAACAAGATCTATTGTATGCCTGTGTATTTGGGGAAGTCAAATCTGAAATAATGATGAAATTGCGTGTATCCAAAGTTAAAACTCGTGATTTGTCGCCCTCTGGTGTGTAAAAGATGCAAAAGCTTACAGCACCTGGTATTCCCAGGCGGTCTCCCATCCAAGTACTGACCAGGCCCGAGCCTGCTTAGCTTCCGAGATCGGACGAGATCGGGCGTATTCAGGCTAGTATGGCCGTAAGCCAGGGAGGCTGTCCCTGACGCTCTACTTAAAGGGAAGGCAATATCCGTTTCTGCCGCTCATACTTGCAGTTGAACTGTCTCTCTACTCTAAAGTCCGGGACACACCAGCGCGCCGCAGACAGTCCCTGCTAACACGAAACGTTGTGGCAACGTTGTGCGTTAGCTGGGGTGCCACACCAGACCGGAACTATATATTACAAAACGAACACATTGTCTTGATAAAACAGCTGTAATTGAGTGCCTGACACGCCAGTCAAGCGCAATCTTGAGAAGGTGTGCATTTCAGTAAGGATTTCAATTGACATGCAGTATGAAACTGAAAGGAGGTTGCATCACTATGATGCATAACATTGCATGTATTGTATTTTCAAGTGTGTGCATTCATCCTGTTGTCATTTTGTTTTGAAAGTAGAAGAATCATTTTTGCTGAGGTTGCTGAGACAAATGTAAACCAGTAAAACATATGAAGAGAAACAAACCTTGAATATAAGTTCAGTTGTTTAAACATTTGACAAACTATGGTGAGGGGGTAAGAAAACACACAAATCCAGCAGCTCCTGTATTTCAATACACCAGAACCCAATATTATTGGCGAGTCGGGTAGTCCATCATCACAGTTCGAGGGCAGGCATCATTTCAGTAATTTCATCCCGTTGCATTCACATCCGTGCCTTGAATGAGATTGAATGTGATCTTTGCTCTCAAGTATGTTCCCAAGTTTTACACTTTCGTGCTTTGCATGAATGGGAATGGAACCGTGTGTGTTGAATGAGGCTCCTTGTGAGCACTGAACTTTGTCCGGTGGAGTTCCTTCTTGTGTTGCTGTAATTGTGTCATTTCTCGATGAGAAAGATTAGGCAACATTTAGTCACTTCTAGCCATGATGCTCAATTTATTTATGAATGTACCCTAGTTACTAGGGACCGTTTACGTTGGAGAACAAGATCTATTGTATGCCTGTGTATTTGGGGAAGTCAAATCTGAAATAATGATGAAATTGCGTGTATCCAAAGTTAAAACTCGTGATTTGTCGCCCTCTGGTGTGTAAAAGATGCAAAAGCTTACAGCACCTGGTATTCCCAGGCGGTCTCCCATCCAAGTACTGACCAGGCCCGAGCCTGCTTAGCTTCCGAGATCGGATGAGATCGGGCGTATTCAGGCTAGTATGGCCGTAAGCCAGAGAGGCTGTCCCTGACGCTCTACTTAAAGGGAAGGCAATATCCGTTTCTGCCGCTCATACTTGCAATTGAACTGTCTCTCTACTCTAAAGTCCGGGACACACCAGCGCGCCGCAGACAGTCCCTGCTAACACGAAACGTTGTGGCAACGTTGTGCGTTAGCTGGGGTGCCACACCAGACCGGAACTATATATTACAAAACGAACACATTGTCTTGATAAAACAGCTGTAATTGAGTGCCTGACACGCCAGTCAAGCGCAATCTTGAGAAGGTGTGCATTTCAGTAAGGATTTCAATTGACATGCAGTATGAAACTGAAAGGAGGTTGCATCACTATGATGCATAACATTGCATGTATTGTATTTTCAAGTGTGTGCATTCATCCTGTTGTCATTTTGTTTTGAAAGCAGAAGAATCATTCAACAGGTTGCTGAGACAAATGTAAACCAGTAAAACATATGAAGAGAAACAAACCTTGAATATAAGTTCAGTTGTTTAAACATTTGACAAACTATGGTGAGGGGGTAAGAAAACACACAAATCCAGCAGCTCCTGTACTTCAATACACCAGAACCCAATATTATTGGCGAGTCGGGTAGTCCATCATCACAGTTCGAGGGCAGGCATAATTTCAGTAATTTCATCCCGTTGCATTCACATCCGTGCCTTGAATGAGATTGAATGTGATCTTTGCTCTCAAGTATGTTCCCAAGTTTTACACTTTCGTGCTTTGCATGAATGGGAATGGAACCGTATGTGTTGAATGAAGCTCCTTGTGAGCACTGAACTTTGTCCGGTGGAGTTCCTTTTTGTGTTGCTGTAATTGTGTCATTTCTCGATGAGAAAGATTAGGCAACATTTAGTCACTTCTAGCCATGATGCTCAATTTATTTACGAATGTACCCTAGTTACTAGGGACCGTTTACGTTGGAGAACAAGATCTATTGTATGCCTGTGTATTTGGGGAAGTCAAATCTGAAATAATGATGAAATTGCGTGTATCCAAAGTTAAAACTCGTGATTTGTCGCCCTCTGGTGTGTAAAAGATGCAAAAGCTTACAGCACCTGGTATTTCCAGGCAGTCTCCCATCCAAGTACTGACCAGGCCCAAGCCTGCTTAGCTTCCGAGATCGGACGAGATCGGGCGTATTCAGGCTAGTATGGCCGTAAGCCAGGGAGGCTGTCCCTGACGCTCTACTTAAAGGGAAGGCAATATCCGTTTCTGCCGTTCATACTTACAGTTGAACTGTCTCTCTACTCTAAAGCCCGGGACACACCAGCGCGCCGCAGACAGTCCCTGCTAACACGCCACGTTGTGGCAACATTGTGGCAACGTTGTGCGTTAGCTGGGGTGCCACACCAGACCGGAACTATATATTACAAAACGAACACATTGTCTTGATAAAACAGCTGTAATTGAGTGCCTGACACGCCAGTCAAGCGCAATCTTGAGAAGGTGTGCATTTCAGTAAGGATTTAAATTGACATGCAGTATGAAACTGAAAGGAGGTTGCATCACTATGATGCATAACATTGCATGTATTGTATTTTCAAGTGTGTGCATTCATCCTGTTGTCATTTTGTTTTGAAAGCAGAAGAATCATTCAACAGGTTGCTGAGACAAATGTAAACCAGTAAAACATATGAAGAGAAACAAACCTTGAATATAAGTTCAGTTGTTTAAACATTTGACAAACTATGGTGAGGGGGTAAGAAAACACACAAATCCAGCAGCTCCTGTATTTCAATACACCAGAACCCAATATTATTGGCGAGTCGGGTAGTCCATCATCACAGTTCGAGGGCAGGCATCATTTCAGTAATTTCATCTTGTTGCATTCACATCCGTGCCTTGAATGAGATTGAATGTGATCTTTGCTCTCAAGTATGTTCCCAAGTTTTACACTTTCGTGCTTTGCATGAATGGGAATGGAACCGTGTGTGTTGAATGAGGCTCCTTGTGAGCACTGAACTTTGTCCGGTGGAGTTCCTTTTTGTGTTGCTGTAATTCTGTCATTTCTCGATGAGAAAGATTAGGCAACATTTAGTCACTTCTAGCCATGATGCTCAATTTATTTATGAATGTACCCTAGTTACTAGGGACCGTTTACATTGGAGAACAAGATCTATTGTATGCCTGTGTATTTGGGGAAGTCAAATCTGAAATAATGATGAAATTGCGTGTATCCAAAGTTAAAACTCGTGATATGTCGCCCTCTGGTGTGTAAAAGATGCAAAAGCTTACAGCACCTGGTATTCCCAGGCGGTCTCCCATCCAAGTACTGACCAGGCCCGAGCCTGCTTAGCTTCCGAGATCGGACGAGATCGGGCGTATTCAGGCTAGTATGGCCGTGAGCTAGGAATGCTGTCCCTGACGCTCTACTTAAAGGGAAGGCAATATCCGTTTCTGCCGTTCATACTTACAGTTGAACTGTCTCTCTACTCTAAAGCCCGGGACACACCAGCGCGCCGCAGACAGTCCCTGCTAACACGCCACGTTGTGGCAACATTGTGGCAACGTTGTGCGTTAGCTGGGGTGCCACACCAGACCGGAACTATATATTACAAAACGAACACATTGTCTTGATAAAACAGCTGTAATTGAGTGCCTGACACGCCAGTCAAGCGCAATCTTGAGAAGGTGTGCATTTCAGTAAGGATTTCAATTGACATGCAGTATGAAACTGAAAGGAGGTTGCATCACTATGATGCATAACATTGCATGTATTGTTTTTACAAGTGTGTGCATTCATCCTGTTGTCATTTTGTTTTGAAAGCAGAAGAATCATTCAACAGGTTGCTGAGACAAATGTAAACCAGTAAAACATATGAAGAGAAACAAACCTTGAATATAAGTTCAGTTGTTTAAACATTTGACAAACTATGGTGAGGGGGTAAGAAAACACACAAATCCAGCAGCTCCTGTATTTCAATACACCAGAACCCAATATTATTGGCGAGTCGGGTAGTCCATCATCACAGTTCGAGGGCAGGCATCATTTCAGTAATTTCATCCCGTTGCATTCACATCCGTGCCTTGAATGAGATTGAATGTGATCTTTGCTCTCAAGTATGTTCCCAAGTTTTACACTTTCGTGCTTTGCATGAATGGGAATGGAACCGTGTGTGTTGAATGAGGCTCCTTGTGAGCACTGAACTTTGTCCGGTGGAGTTCCTTTTTGTGTTGCTGTAATTGTGTCATTTCTCGATGAGAAAGATTAGGCAACATTTAGTCACTTCTAGCCATGATGCTCAATTTATTTACGAATGTACCCTAGTTACTAGGGACCGTTTACATTGGAGAACAAGATCTATTGTATGCCTGTGTATTTGGGGAAGTCAAATCTGAAATAATGATGAAATTGCGTGTATCCAAAGTTAAAACTCGTGATTTGTCGCCCTCTGGTGTGTAAAAGATGCAAAAGCTTACAGCACCTGGTATTCCCAGGCGGTCTCCCATCCAAGTACTGACCAGGCCCGAGCCTGCTTAGTTTCCGAGATCGGACGAGATCGGGCGTATTCAGGCTAGTATGGCCGTAAGCCAGGGAGGCTGTCCCTGACGCTCTACTTAAAGGGAAGGCAATATCCGTTTCTGCCGCTCATACTTACAGTTGAACTGTCTCTCTACTCTAAAGTCCGGGACACACCAGCACGCCGCAGACAGTCCCTGCTAACACGAAACGTTGTGGCAACGTTGTGCGTTAGCTGGGGTGCCACACCAGACCTATGTATTACAAAACGAACACATTGTCTTGATAAAACAGCTGTAATTGAGTGCCTGACACGCCATTCAAGCGCAATCTTGAGAAGGTGTGCATTTCAGTAAGGATTTCAATTGACATGCAGTATGAAACTGAAAGGAGGTTGCATCACTATGATGCATAACATTGCATGTATTGTATTTTCAAGTGTGTGCATTCATCCTGTTGTCATTTTGTTTTGAAAGCAGAAGAATCATTCAACAGGTTGCTGAGACAAATGTAAACCAGTAAAACATATGAAGAGAAACAAACCTTGAATATAAGTTCAGTTGTTTAAACATTTGACAAACTATGGTGAGGGGGTAAGAAAACACACAAATCCAGCAGCTCCTGTATTTCAATACACCAGAACCCAATATTATTGGCGAGTCAGGTAGTCCATCATCACAGTTCGAGGGCAGGCATCATTTCAGTAATTTCATCCCGTTGCATTCACATCCGTGCCTTGAATGAGATTGAATGTGATCTTTGCTCTCAAGTATGTTCCCAAGTTTTACACTTTCGTGCTTTGCATGAATGGGAATGGAACCGTGTGTGTTGAATGAGGCTCCTTGTGAGCACTGAACTTTGTCCGGTGGAGTTCCTTTTTGTGTTGCTGTAATTGTGTCATTTCTCGATGAGAAAGATTAGGCAACATTTAGTCACTTCTAGCCATGATGCTCAATTTATTTACGAATGTACCCTAGTTACTAGGGACCGTTTACGTTGGAGAACAAGATCTATTGTATGCCTGTGTATTTGGGGAAGTCAAATCTGAAATAATGATGAAATTGCGTGTATCCAAAGTTAAAACTCGTGATTTGTCGCCCTCTGGTGTGTAAAAGATGCAAAAGCTTACAGGACCTGGTATTCCCAGGCGGTCTCCCATCCAAGTACTGACCAGGCCCGAGCCTGCTTGGCTTCCGAGATCGGACGAGATCGGGCGTATTCAGGCTAGTATGGCCGTAAGCCAGGGAGGCTGTCCCTGACGCTCTACTTAAAGGGAAGGCAATATCCGTTTCTGCCGTTCATACTTACAGTTGAACTGTCTCTCTACTCTAAAGCCCGGGACACACCAGCGCGCCGCAGACAGTCCCTGCTAACACGCCACGTTGTGGCAACATTGTGGCAACGTTGTGCGTTAGCTGGGGTGCCACACCAGACCGGAACTATATTTTACAAAACGAACACATTGTCTTGATAAAACAGCTGTAATTGAGTGCCTGACACGCCAGTCAAGCGCAATCTTGAGAAGGTGTGCATTTCAGTAAGGATTTCAATTGACATGCAGTATGAAACTGAAAGGAGGTTGCATCACTATGATGCATAACATTGCATGTATTGTATTTTCAAGTGTGTGCATTCATCCTGTTGTCATTTTGTTTTGAAAGCAGAAGAATCATTCAACAGGTTGCTGAGACAAATGTAAACCAGTAAAACATATGAAGAGAAACAAACCTTGAATATAAGTTCAGTTGTTTAAACATTTGACAAACTATGGTGAGGGGGTAAGAAATGACACAAATCCAGCAGCTCCTGTATTTCAATACACCAGAAGCCAATATTATTGGCGAGTCGGGTAGTCCATCATCACAGTTCGAGGGCAGGCATCATTTCAGTAATTTCATCCCGTTGCATTCACATCCGTGCCTTGAATGAGATTGAATGTGATCTTTGCTCTCAAGTATGTTCCCAAGTTTTACACTTTCGTGCTTTGCATGAATGGGAATGGAACCGTGTGTGTTGAATGAGGCTCCTTGTGAGCACTGAACTTTGTCCGGTGGAGTTCCTTTTTGTGTTGCTGTAATTGTGTAATTTCTCGATGAGAAAGATTAGGCAACATTTAGTCACTTCTAGCCATGATGCTCAATTTATTTACGAATGTACCCTAGTTACTAGGGACCGTTTACGTTGGAGAACAAGATCTATTGTATGCCTGTGTATTTGGGGAAGTCAAATCTGAAATAATGATGAAATTGCGTGTATCCAAAGTTAAAACTCGTGATTTGTCGCCCTCTGGTGTGTAAAAGATGCAAAAGCTTACAGCACCTGGTATTCCCAGGCGGTCTCCCATCCAAGTACTGACCAGGCCCGAGCCTGCTTAGCTTCCGAGATCGGATGAGATCGGGCGTATTCAGGCTAGTATGGCCGTAAGCCAGAGAGGCTGTCCCTGACGCTCTACTTAAAGGGAAGGCAATATCCGTTTCTGCCGCTCATACTTGCAATTGAACTGTCTCTCTACTCTAAAGTCCGGGACACACCAGCGCGCCGCAGACAGTCCCTGCTAACACGAAACGTTGTGGCAACGTTGTGCGTTAGCTGGGGTGCCACACCAGACCGGAACTATATATTACAAAACGAACACATTGTCTTGATAAAACAGCTGTAATTGAGTGCCTGACACGCCAGTCAAGCGCAATCTTGAGAAGGTGTGCATTTCAGTAAGGATTTCAATTGACATGCAGTATGAAACTGAAAGGAGGTTGCATCACTATGATGCATAACATTGCATGTATTGTATTTTCAAGTGTGTGCATTCATCCTGTTGTCATTTTGTTTTGAAAGCAGAAGAATCATTCAACAGGTTGCTGAGACAAATGTAAACCAGTAAAACATATGAAGAGAAACAAACCTTGAATATAAGTTCAGTTGTTTAAACATTTGACAAACTATGGTGAGGGGGTAAGAAAACACACAAATCCAGCAGCTCCTGTACTTCAATACACCAGAACCCAATATTATTGGCGAGTCGGGTAGTCCATCATCACAGTTCGAGGGCAGGCATAATTTCAGTAATTTCATCCCGTTTCATTCACATCCGTGCCTTGAATGAGATTGAATGTGATCTTTGCTCTCAAGTATGTTCCCAAGTTTTACACTTTCGTGCTTTGCATGAATGGGAATGGAACCGTATGTGTTGAATGAAGCTCCTTGTGAGCACTGAACTTTGTCCGGTGGAGTTCCTTTTTGTGTTGCTGTAATTGTGTCATTTCTCGATGAGAAAGATTAGGCAACATTTAGTCACTTCTAGCCATGATGCTCAATTTATTTACGAATGTACCCTAGTTACTAGGGACCGTTTACGTTGGAGAACAAGATCTATTGTATGCCTGTGTATTTGGGGAAGTCAAATCTGAAATAATGATGAAATTGCGTGTATCCAAAGTTAAAACTCGTGATTTGTCGCCCTCTGGTGTGTAAAAGATGCAAAAGCTTACAGCACCTGGTATTTCCAGGCAGTCTCCCATCCAAGTACTGACCAGGCCCAAGCCTGCTTAGCTTCCGAGATCGGACGAGATCGGGCGTATTCAGGCTAGTATGGCCGTAAGCCAGGGAGGCTGTCCCTGACGCTCTACTTAAAGGGAAGGCAATATCCGTTTCTGCCGTTCATACTTACAGTTGAACTGTCTCTCTACTCTAAAGCCCGGGACACACCAGCGCGCCGCAGACAGTCCCTGCTAACACGCCACGTTGTGGCAACATTGTGGCAACGTTGTGCGTTAGCTGGGGTGCCACACCAGACCGGAACTATATATTACAAAACGAACACATTGTCTTGATAAAACAGCTGTAATTGAGTGCCTGACACGCCAGTCAAGCGCAATCTTGAGAAGGTGTGCATTTCAGTAAGGATTTAAATTGACATGCAGTATGAAACTGAAAGGAGGTTGCATCACTATGATGCATAACATTGCATGTATTGTATTTTCAAGTGTGTGCATTCATCCTGTTGTCATTTTGTTTTGAAAGCAGAAGAATCATTCAACAGGTTGCTGAGACAAATGTAAACCAGTAAAACATATGAAGAGAAACAAACCTTGAATATAAGTTCAGTTGTTTAAACATTTGACAAACTATGGTGAGGGGGTAAGAAAACACACAAATCCAGCAGCTCCTGTATTTCAATACACCAGAACCCAATATTATTGGCGAGTCGGGTAGTCCATCATCACAGTTCGAGGGCAGGCATCATTTCAGTAATTTCATCTTGTTGCATTCACATCCGTGCCTGAATGAGATTGAATGTGATCTTTGCTCTCAAGTATGTTCCCAAGTTTTACACTTTCGTGCTTTGCATGAATGGGAATGGAACCGTGTGTGTTGAATGAGGCTCCTTGTGAGCACTGAACTTTGTCCGGTGGAGTTCCTTTTTGTGTTGCTGTAATTCTGTCATTTCTCGATGAGAAAGATTAGGCAACATTTAGTCACTTCTAGCCATGATGCTCAATTTATTTATGAATGTACCCTAGTTACTAGGGACCGTTTACATTGGAGAACAAGATCTATTGTATGCCTGTGTATTTGGGGAAGTCAAATCTGAAATAATGATGAAATTGCGTGTATCCAAAGTTAAAACTCGTGATATGTCGCCCTCTGGTGTGTAAAAGATGCAAAAGCTTACAGCACCTGGTATTCCCAGGCGGTCTCCAATCCAAGTACTGACCAGGCCCGAGCCTGCTTAGCTTCCGAGATCGGACGAGATCGGGCGTATTCAGGCTAGTATGGCCGTAAGCTAGGAATGCTGTCCCTGACGCTCTACTTAAAGGGAAGGCAATATCCGTTTCTGCCGTTCATACTTACAGTTGAACTGTCTCTCTACTCTAAAGCCCGGGACACACCAGCGCGCCGCAGACAGTCCCTGCTAACACGCCACGTTGTGGCAACATTGTGGCAACGTTGTGCGTTAGCTGGGGTGCCACACCAGACCGGAACTATATATTACAAAACGAACACATTGTCTTGATAAAACAGCTGTAATTGAGTGCCTGACACGCCAGTCAAGCGCAATCTTGAGAAGGTGTGCATTTCAGTAAGGATTTCAATTGACATGCAGTATGAAACTGAAAGGAGGTTGCATCACTATGATGCATAACATTGCATGTATTGTTTTTACAAGTGTGTGCATTCATCCTGTTGTCATTTTGTTTTGAAAGCAGAAGAATCATTCAACAGGTTGCTGAGACAAATGTAAACCAGTAAAACATATGAAGAGAAACAAACCTTGAATATAAGTTCAGTTGTTTAAACATTTGACAAACTATGGTGAGGGGGTAAGAAAACACACAAATCCAGCAGCTCCTGTATTTCAATACACCAGAACCCAATATTATTGGCGAGTCGGGTAGTCCATCATCACAGTTCGAGGGCAGGCATCATTTCAGTAATTTCATCCCGTTGCATTCACATCCGTGCCTTGAATGAGATTGAATGTGATCTTTGCTCTCAAGTATGTTCCCAAGTTTTACACTTTCGTGCTTTGCATGAATGGGAATGGAACCGTGTGTGTTGAATGAGGCTCCTTGTGAGCACTGAACTTTGTCCGGTGGAGTTCCTTTTTGTGTTGCTGTAATTGTGTCATTTCTCGATGAGAAAGATTAGGCAACATTTAGTCACTTCTAGCCATGATGCTCAATTTATTTACGAATGTACCCTAGTTACTAGGGACCGTTTACATTGGAGAACAAGATCTATTGTATGCCTGTGTATTTGGGGAAGTCAAATCTGAAATAATGATGAAATTGCGTGTATCCAAAGTTAAAACTCGTGATTTGTCGCCCTCTGGTGTGTAAAAGATGCAAAAGCTTACAGCACCTGGTATTCCCAGGCGGTCTCCCATCCAAGTACTGACCAGGCCCAAGCCTGCTTAGCTTCCGAGATCGGACGAGATCGGGCGTATTCAGGCTAGTATGGCCGTAAGCCAGGGAGGCTGTCCCTGACGCTCTACTTAAAGGGAAGGCAATATCCGTTTCTGCCGTTCATACTTACAGTTGAACTGTCTCTCTACTCTAAAGCCCGGGACACACCAGCGCGCCGCAGACAGTCCCTGCTAACACGCCACGTTGTGGCAACATTGTGGCAACGTTGTGCGTTAGCTGGGGTGCCACACCAGACCGGAACTATATATTACAAAACGAACACATTGTCTTGATAAAACAGCTGTAATTGAGTGCCTGACACGCCAGTCAAGCGCAATCTTGAGAAGGTGTGCATTTCAGTAAGGATTTAAATTGACATGCAGTATGAAACTGAAAGGAGGTTGCATCACTATGATGCATAACATTGCATGTATTGTATTTTCAAGTGTGTGCATTCATCCTGTTGTCATTTTGTTTTGAAAGCAGAAGAATCATTCAACAGGTTGCTGAGACAAATGTAAACCAGTAAAACATATGAAGAGAAACAAACCTTGAATATAAGTTCAGTTGTTTAAACATTTGACAAACTATGGTGAGGGGGTAAGAAAACACACAAATCCAGCA
The DNA here is from genome assembly GCF_036373705.1 of Amia ocellicauda. NCBI lineage: Eukaryota > Metazoa > Chordata > Actinopteri > Amiiformes > Amiidae > Amia > Amia ocellicauda. Next base: position 20,490 of record NW_027102759.1, on the reverse strand, counting down.
GCTCCTGTATTTCAATACACCAGAACCCAATATTATTGGCGAGTCGGGTAGTCCATCATCACAGTTCGAGGGCAGGCATCATTTCAGTAATTTCATCTTGTTGCATTCACATCCGTGCCTGAATGAGATTGAATGTGATCTTTGCTCTCAAGTATGTTCCCAAGTTTTACACTTTCGTGCTTTGCATGAATGGGAATGGAACCGTGTGTGTTGAATGAGGCTCCTTGTGAGCACTGAACTTTGTCCGGTGGAGTTCCTTTTTGTGTTGCTGTAATTCTGTCATTTCTCGATGAGAAAGATTAGGCAACATTTAGTCACTTCTAGCCATGATGCTCAATTTATTTATGAATGTACCCTAGTTACTAGGGACCGTTTACATTGGAGAACAAGATCTATTGTATGCCTGTGTATTTGGGGAAGTCAAATCTGAAATAATGATGAAATTGCGTGTATCCAAAGTTAAAACTCGTGATATGTCGCCCTCTGGTGTGTAAAAGATGCAAAAGCTTACAGCACCTGGTATTCCCAGGCGGTCTCCCATCCAAGTACTGACCAGGCCCGAGCCTGCTTAGCTTCCGAGATCGGACGAGATCGGGCGTATTCAGGCTAGTATGGCCGTAAGCTAGGAATGCTGTCCCTGACGCTCTACTTAAAGGGAAGGCAATATCCGTTTCTGCCGTTCATACTTACAGTTGAACTGTCTCTCTACTCTAAAGCCCGGGACACACCAGCGCGCCGCAGACAGTCCCTGCTAACACGCCACGTTGTGGCAACATTGTGGCAACGTTGTGCGTTAGCTGGGGTGCCACACCAGACCGGAACTATATATTACAAAACGAACACATTGTCTTGATAAAACAGCTGTAATTGAGTGCCTGACACGCCAGTCAAGCGCAATCTTGAGAAGGTGTGCATTTCAGTAAGGATTTCAATTGACATGCAGTATGAAACTGAAAGGAGGTTGCATCACTATGATGCATAACATTGCATGTATTGTTTTTACAAGTGTGTGCATTCATCCTGTTGTCATTTTGTTTTGAAAGCAGAAGAATCATTCAACAGGTTGCTGAGACAAATGTAAACCAGTAAAACATATGAAGAGAAACAAACCTTGAATATAAGTTCAGTTGTTTAAACATTTGACAAACTATGGTGAGGGGGTAAGAAAACACACAAATCCAGCAGCTCCTGTATTTCAATACACCAGAACCCAATATTATTGGCGAGTCGGGTAGTCCATCATCACAGTTCGAGGGCAGGCATCATTTCAGTAATTTCATCCCGTTGCATTCACATCCGTGCCTTGAATGAGATTGAATGTGATCTTTGCTCTCAAGTATGTTCCCAAGTTTTACACTTTCGTGCTTTGCATGAATGGGAATGGAACCGTGTGTGTTGAATGAGGCTCCTTGTGAGCACTGAACTTTGTCCGGTGGAGTTCCTTTTTGTGTTGCTGTAATTGTGTCATTTCTCGATGAGAAAGATTAGGCAACATTTAGTCACTTCTAGCCATGATGCTCAATTTATTTACGAATGTACCCTAGTTACTAGGGACCGTTTACATTGGAGAACAAGATCTATTGTATGCCTGTGTATTTGGGGAAGTCAAATCTGAAATAATGATGAAATTGCGTGTATCCAAAGTTAAAACTCGTGATTTGTCGCCCTCTGGTGTGTAAAAGATGCAAAAGCTTACAGCACCTGGTATTCCCAGGCGGTCTCCCATCCAAGTACTGACCAGGCCCGAGCCTGCTTAGTTTCCGAGATCGGACGAGATCGGGCGTATTCAGGCTAGTATGGCCGTAAGCCAGGGAGGCTGTCCCTGACGCTCTACTTAAAGGGAAGGCAATATCCGTTTCTGCCGCTCATACTTACAGTTGAACTGTCTCTCTACTCTAAAGTCCGGGACACACCAGCACGCCGCAGACAGTCCCTGCTAACACGAAACGTTGTGGCAACGTTGTGCGTTAGCTGGGGTGCCACACCAGACCTATGTATTACAAAACGAACACATTGTCTTGATAAAACAGCTGTAATTGAGTGCCTGACACGCCATTCAAGCGCAATCTTGAGAAGGTGTGCATTTCAGTAAGGATTTCAATTGACATGCAGTATGAAACTGAAAGGAGGTTGCATCACTATGATGCATAACATTGCATGTATTGTATTTTCAAGTGTGTGCATTCATCCTGTTGTCATTTTGTTTTGAAAGCAGAAGAATCATTCAACAGGTTGCTGAGACAAATGTAAACCAGTAAAACATATGAAGAGAAACAAACCTTGAATATAAGTTCAGTTGTTTAAACATTTGACAAACTATGGTGAGGGGGTAAGAAAACACACAAATCCAGCAGCTCCTGTATTTCAATACACCAGAACCCAATATTATTGGCGAGTCGGGTAGTCCATCATCACAGTTCGAGGGCAGGCATCATTTCAGTAATTTCATCCCGTTGCATTCACATTCGTGCCTTGAATGAGATTGAATGTGATCTTTGCTCTCAAGTATGTTCCCAAGTTTTACACTTTCGTGCTTTGCATGAATGGGAATGGAACCGTGTGTGTTGAATGAGGCTCCTTGTGAGCACTGAACTTTGTCCGGTGGAGTTCCTTTTTGTGTTGCTGTAATTGTGTCATTTCTCGATGAGAAAGATTAGGCAACATTTAGTCACTTCTAGCCATGATGCTCAATTTATTTACGAATGTACCCTAGTTACTAGGGACCGTTTACGTTGGAGAACAAGATCTATTGTATGCCTGTGTATTTGGGGAAGTCAAATCTGAAATAATGATGAAATTGCGTGTATCCAAAGTTAAAACTCGTGATTTGTCGCCCTCTGGTGTGTAAAAGATGCAAAAGCTTACAGCACCTGGTATTCCCAGGCGGTCTCCCATCCAAGTACTGACCAGGCCCGAGCCTGCTTGGCTTCCGAGATCGGACGAGATCGGGCGTATTCAGGCTAGTATGGCCGTAAGCCAGGGAGGCTGTCCCTGACGCTCTACTTAAAGGGAAGGCAATATCCGTTTCTGCCGTTCATACTTACAGTTGAACTGTCTCTCTACTCTAAAGCCCGGGACACACCAGCGCGCCGCAGACAGTCCCTGCTAACACGCCACGTTGTGGCAACATTGTGGCAACGTTGTGCGTTAGCTGGGGTGCCACACCAGACCGGAACTATATTTTACAAAACGAACACATTGTCTTGATAAAACAGCTGTAATTGAGTGCCTGACACGCCAGTCAAGCGCAATCTTGAGAAGGTGTGCATTTCAGTAAGGATTTCAATTGACATGCAGTATGAAACTGAAAGGAGGTTGCATCACTATGATGCATAACATTGCATGTATTGTATTTTCAAGTGTGTGCATTCATCCTGTTGTCATTTTGTTTTGAAAGCAGAAGAATCATTCAACAGGTTGCTGAGACAAATGTAAACCAGTAAAACATATGAAGAGAAACAAACCTTGAATATAAGTTCAGTTGTTTAAACATTTGACAAACTATGGTGAGGGGGTAAGAAATGACACAAATCCAGCAGCTCCTGTATTTCAATACACCAGAAGCCAATATTATTGGCGAGTCGGGTAGTCCATCATCACAGTTCGAGGGCAGGCATCATTTCAGTAATTTCATCCCGTTGCATTCACATCCGTGCCTTGAATGAGATTGAATGTGATCTTTGCTCTCAAGTATGTTCCCAAGTTTTACACTTTCGTGCTTTGCATGAATGGGAATGGAACCGTGTGTGTTGAATGAGGCTCCTTGTGAGCACTGAACTTTGTCCGGTGGAGTTCCTTTTTGTGTTGCTGTAATTGTGTAATTTCTCGATGAGAAAGATTAGGCAACATTTAGTCACTTCTAGCCATGATGCTCAATTTATTTACGAATGTACCCTAGTTACTAGGGACCGTTTACGTTGGAGAACAAGATCTATTGTATGCCTGTGTATTTGGGGAAGTCAAATCTGAAATAATGATGAAATTGCGAGTATCCAAAGTTAAAACTCGTGATTTGTCGCCCTCTGGTGTGTAAAAGATGCAAAAGCTTACAGCACCTGGTATTCCCAGGCGGTCTCCCATCCAAGTACTGACCAGGCCCGAGCCTGCTTAGCTTCCGAGATCGGACGAGATCGGGCGTATTCAGGCTAGTATGGCCGTAAGCCAGGGAGGCTGTCCCTGACGCTCTACTTAAAGGGAAGGCAATATCCGTTTCTGCCGCTCATACTTGCAGTTGAACTGTCTCTCTACTCTAAAGTCCGGGACACACCAGCGCGCCGCAGACAGTCCCTGCTAACACGAAACGTTGTGGCAACGTTGTGCGTTAGCTGGGGTGCCACACCAGACCGGAACTATATATTACAAAACGAACACATTGTCTTGATAAAACAGCTGTAATTGAGTGCCTGACACGCCAGTCAAGCGCAATCTTGAGAAGGTGTGCATTTCAGTAAGGATTTCAATTGACATGCAGTATGAAACTGAAAGGAGGTTGCATCACTATGATGCATAACATTGCATGTATTGTATTTTCAAGTGTGTGCATTCATCCTGTTGTCATTTTGTTTTGAAAGTAGAAGAATCATTTTTGCTGAGGTTGCTGAGACAAATGTAAACCAGTAAAACATATGAAGAGAAACAAACCTTGAATATAAGTTCAGTTGTTTAAACATTTGACAAACTATGGTGAGGGGGTAAGAAAACACACAAATCCAGCAGCTCCTGTATTTCAATACACCAGAACCCAATATTATTGGCGAGTCGGGTAGTCCATCATCACAGTTCGAGGGCAGGCATCATTTCAGTAATTTCATCCCGTTGCATTCACATCCGTGCCTTGAATGAGATTGAATGTGATCTTTGCTCTCAAGTATGTTCCCAAGTTTTACACTTTCGTGCTTTGCATGAATGGGAATGGAACCGTGTGTGTTGAATGAGGCTCCTTGTGAGCACTGAACTTTGTCCGGTGGAGTTCCTTTTTGTGTTGCTGTAATTGTGTCATTTCTCGATGAGAAAGATTAGGCAACATTTAGTCACTTCTAGCCATGATGCTCAATTTATTTATGAATGTACCCTAGTTACTAGGGACCGTTTACGTTGGAGAACAAGATCTATTGTATGCCTGTGTATTTGGGGAAGTCAAATCTGAAATAATGATGAAATTGCGTGTATCCAAAGTTAAAACTCGTGATTTGTCGCCCTCTGGTGTGTAAAAGATGCAAAAGCTTACAGCACCTGGTATTCCCAGGCGGTCTCCCATCCAAGTACTGACCAGGCCCGAGCCTGCTTAGCTTCCGAGATCGGACGAGATCGGGCGTATTCAGGCTAGTATGGCCGTAAGCCAGGGAGGCTGTCCCTGACGCTCTACTTAAAGGGAAGGCAATATCCGTTTCTGCCGTTCATACTTACAGTTGAACTGTCTCTCTACTCTAAAGCCCGGGACACACCAGCGCGCCGCAGACAGTCCCTGATAACACGCCACGTTGTGGCAACATTGTGGCAACGTTGTGCGTTAGCTGGGGTGCCACACCAGACCGGAACTATATATTACAAAACGAACACATTCTCTTGATAAAACAGCTGTAATTGAGTGCCTGACACGCCAGTCAAGCGCAATCTTGAGAAGGTGTGCATTTCAGTAAGGATTTCAATTGACATGCAGTATGAAACTGAAAGGAGGTTGCATCACTATGATGCATTACATTGCATGTATTGTATTTTCAAGTGTGTGCATTCATCCTGTTGTCATTTTGTTTTGAAAGCAGAAGAATCATTCAACAGGTTGCTGAGACAAATGTAAACCAGTAAAACATATGAAGAGAAACAAACCTTGAATATAAGTTCAGTTGTTTAAACATTTGACAAACTATGGTGAGGGGGTAAGAAAACACACAAATCCAGCAGCTCCTGTATTTCAATACACCAGAACCCAATATTATTGGCGAGTCGGGTAGTCCATCATCACAGTTCGAGGGCAGGCATCATTTCAGTAATTTCATCCCGTTGCATTCACATCCGTGCCTTGAATGAGATTGAATGTGATCTTTGCTCTCAAGTATGTTCCCAAGTTTTACACTTTCGTGCTTTGCATGAATGGGAATGGAACCGTGTGTGTTGAATGAGGCTCCTTGTGAGCACTGAACTCTGTCCGGTGGAGTTCCTTTTTGTGTTGCTGTAATTGTGTCATTTCTCGATGAGAAAGATTAGGCAACATTTAGTCACTTCTAGCCATGATGCTCAATTTATTTACGAATGTACCCTAGTTACTAGGGACCGTTTACGTTGGAGAACAAGATCTATTGTATGCCTGTGTATTTGGGGAAGTCAAATCTGAAATAATGATGAAATTGCGTGTATCCAAAGTTAAAACTCGTGATTTGTCGCCCTCTGGTGTGTAAAAGATGCAAAAGCTTACAGCACCTGGTTTTCCCAGGTGGTCTCCCATCCAAGTACTGACCAGGCCCGAGCCTGCTTAGCTTCCGAGATCGGACGAGATCGGGCGTATTCAGGCTAGTATGGCCGTAAGCCAGGGAGGCTGTCCCTGACGCTCTACTTAAAGGGAAGGCAATATCCGTTTCTGCCGCTCATACTTGCAGTTGAACTGTCTCTCTACTCTAAAGTCCGGGACACACCAGCGCGCCGCAGACAGTCCCTGCTAACACGAAACGTTGTGGCAACGTTGTACGTTAGCTGGGGTGCCACACCAGACCGGAACTATATATTACAAAACGAACACATTGTCTTGATAAAACAGCTGTAATTGAGTGCCTGACACGCCAGTCAAGCGCAATCTTGAGAAGGTGTGCATTTCAGTAAGGATTTCAATTGACATGCAGTATGAAACTGAAAGGAGGTTGCATCACTATGATGCATAACATTGCATGTATTGTATTTTCAAGTGTGTGCATTCATCCTGTTGTCATTTTGTTTTGAAAGCAGAAGAATCATTCAACAGGTTGCTGAGACAAATGTAAACCAGTAAAACATATGAAGAGAAACAAACCTTGAATATAAGTTCAGTTGTTTAAACATTTGACAAACTATGGTGAGGGGGTAAGAAAACACACAAATCCAGCAGCTCCTGTATTTCAATACACCAGAACCCAATATTATTGGCGAGTCGGGTAGTCCATCATCACAGTTCGAGGGCAGGCATCATTTCAGTAATTTCATCCCGTTGCATTCACATCCGTGCCTTGAATGAGATTGAATGTGATCTTTGCTCTCAAGTATGTTCCCAAGTTTTACACTTTCGTGCTTTGCATGAATGGGAATGGAACCGTGTGTGTTGAATGAGGCTCCTTGTGAGCACTGAACTTTGTCCGGTGGAGTTCCTTTTTGTGTTGCTGTAATTGTGTAATTTCTCGATGAGAAAGATTAGGCAACATTTAGTCACTTCTAGCCATGATGCTCAATTTATTTACGAATGTACCCTAGTTACTAGGGACCGTTTACGTTGGAGAACAAGATCTATTGTATGCCTGTGTATTTGGGGAAGTCAAATCTGAAATAATGATGAAATTGCGTGTATCCAAAGTTAAAACTCGTGATTTGTCGCCCTCTGGTGTGTAAAAGATGCAAAAGCTTACAGCACCTGGTATTCCCAGGCGGTCTCCCATCCAAGTACTGACCAGGCCCGAGCCTGCTTAGCTTCCGAGATCGGACGAGATCGGGCGTATTCAGGCTAGTATGGCCGTAAGCCAGGGAGGCTGTCCCTGACGCTCTACTTAAAGGGAAGGCAATATCCGTTTCTGCCGCTCATACTTGCAGTTGAACTGTCTCTCTACTCTAAAGTCCGGGACACACCAGCGCGCCGCAGACAGTCCCTGCTAACACGAAACGTTGTGGCAACGTTGTGCGTTAGCTGGGGTGCCACACCAGACCGGAACTATATATTACAAAACGAACACATTGTCTTGATAAAACAGCTGTAATTGAGTGCCTGACACGCCAGTCAAGCGCAATCTTGAGAAGGTGTGCATTTCAGTAAGGATTTCAATTGACATGCAGTATGAAACTGAAAGGAGGTTGCATCACTATGATGCATAACATTGCATGTATTGTATTTTCAAGTGTGTGCATTCATCCTGTTGTCATTTTGTTTTGAAAGTAGAAGAATCATTTTTGCTGAGGTTGCTGAGACAAATGTAAACCAGTAAAACATATGAAGAGAAACAAACCTTGAATATAAGTTCAGTTGTTTAAACATTTGACAAACTATGGTGAGGGGGTAAGAAAACACACAAATCCAGCAGCTCCTGTATTTCAATACACCAGAACCCAATATTATTGGCGAGTCGGGTAGTCCATCATCACAGTTCGAGGGCAGGCATCATTTCAGTAATTTCATCCCGTTGCATTCACATCCGTGCCTTGAATGAGATTGAATGTGATCTTTGCTCTCAAGTATGTTCCCAAGTTTTACACTTTCGTGCTTTGCATGAATGGGAATGGAACCGTGTGTGTTGAATGAGGCTCCTTGTGAGCACTGAACTTTGTCCGGTGGAGTTCCTTTTTGTGTTGCTGTAATTGTGTAATTTCTCGATGAGAAAGATTAGGCAACATTTAGTCACTTCTAGCCATGATGCTCAATTTATTTACGAATGTACCCTAGTTACTAGGGACCGTTTACGTTGGAGAACAAGATCTATTGTATGCCTGTGTATTTGGGGAAGTCAAATCTGAAATAATGATGAAATTGCGTGTATCCAAAGTTAAAACTCGTGATTTGTCGCCCTCTGGTGTGTAAAAGATGCAAAAGCTTACAGCACCTGGTATTCCCAGGCGGTCTCCCATCCAAGTACTGACCAGGCCCGAGCCTGCTTAGCTTCCGAGATCGGACGAGATCGGGCGTATTCAGGCTAGTATGGCCGTAAGCCAGGGAGGCTGTCCCTGACGCTCTACTTAAAGGGAAGGCAATATCCGTTTCTGCCGCTCATACTTGCAGTTGAACTGTCTCTCTACTCTAAAGTCCGGGACACACCAGCGCGCCGCAGACAGTCCCTGCTAACACGAAACGTTGTGGCAACGTTGTGCGTTAGCTGGGGTGCCACACCAGACCGGAACTATATATTACAAAACGAACACATTGTCTTGATAAAACAGCTGTAATTGAGTGCCTGACACGCCAGTCAAGCGCAATCTTGAGAAGGTGTGCATTTCAGTAAGGATTTCAATTGACATGCAGTATGAAACTGAAAGGAGGTTGCATCACTATGATGCATAACATTGCATGTATTGTATTTTCAAGTGTGTGCATTCATCCTGTTGTCATTTTGTTTTGAAAGTAGAAGAATCATTTTTGCTGAGGTTGCTGAGACAAATGTAAACCAGTAAAACATATGAAGAGAAACAAACCTTGAATATAAGTTCAGTTGTTTAAACATTTGACAAACTATGGTGAGGGGGTAAGAAAACACACAAATCCAGCAGCTCCTGTATTTCAATACACCAGAACCCAATATTATTGGCGAGTCGGGTAGTCCATCATCACAGTTCGAGGGCAGGCATCATTTCAGTAATTTCATCCCGTTGCATTCACATCCGTGCCTTGAATGAGATTGAATGTGATCTTTGCTCTCAAGTATGTTCCCAAGTTTTACACTTTCGTGCTTTGCATGAATGGGAATGGAACCGTGTGTGTTGAATGAGGCTCCTTGTGAGCACTGAACTTTGTCCGGTGGAGTTCCTTTTTGTGTTGCTGTAATTGTGTCATTTCTCGATGAGAAAGATTAGGCAACATTTAGTCACTTCTAGCCATGATGCTCAATTTATTTATGAATGTACCCTAGTTACTAGGGACCGTTTACGTTGGAGAACAAGATCTATTGTATGCCTGTGTATTTGGGGAAGTCAAATCTGAAATAATGATGAAATTGCGTGTATCCAAAGTTAAAACTCGTGATTTGTCGCCCTCTGGTGTGTAAAAGATGCAAAAGCTTACAGCACCTGGTATTCCCAGGCGGTCTCCCATCCAAGTACTGACCAGGCCCGAGCCTGCTTAGCTTCCGAGATCGGACGAGATCGGGCGTATTCAGGCTAGTATGGCCGTAAGCCAGAAAGGCTGTCCCTGACGCTCTACTTAAAGGGAAGGCAATATCCGTTTCTGCCGTTCATACTTACAGTTGAACTGTCTCTCTACTCTAAAGCCCGGGACACAGCAGCGCGCCGCAGATAGTCCCTGCTAACACGCCACGTTGTGGCAACATTGTGGCAACGTTGTGCGTTAGCTGGGGTGCCACACCAGACCGGAACTATATATTACAAAACGAACACATTGTCTTGATAAAACAGCTGTAATTGAGTGCCTGACACGCCAGTCAAGCGCAATCTTGAGAAGGTGTGCATTTCAGTAAGGATTTCAATTGACATGCAGTATGAAACTGAAAGGAGGTTGCATCACTATGATGCATAACATTGCATGTATTGTATTTTCAAGTGTGTGCATTCATCCTGTTGTCATTTTGTTTTGAAAGCAGAAGAATCATTCAACAGGTTGCTGAGACAAATGTAAACCAGTAAAACATATGAAGAGAAACAAACCTTGAATATAAGTTCAGTTGTTTAAACATTTGACAAACTATGGTGAGGGGGTAAGAAAACACACAAATCCAGCAGCTCCTGTATTTCAATACACCAGAACCCAATATTATTGGCGAGTCGGGTAGTCCATCATCACAGTTCGAGGGCAGGCATCATTTCAGTAATTTCATCCCGTTGCATTCACATCCGTGCCTTGAATGAGATTGAATGTGATCTTTGCTCTCAAGTATTGTCCCAAGTTTTACACTTTCGTGCTTTGCATGAATGGGAATGGAACCGTGTGTGTTGAATGAGGCTCCTTGTGAGCACTGAACTTTGTCCGGTGGAGTTCCTTTTTGTGTTGCTGTAATTGTGTCATTTCTCGATGAGAAAGATTAGGCAACATTTAGTCACTTCTAGCCATGATGCTCAATTTATTTACGAATGTACACTAGTTACTAGGGACCGTTTACGTTGGAGAACAAGATCTATTGTATGCCTGTGTATTTGGGGAAGTCAAATCTGAAATAATGATGAAATTGCGTGTATCCAAAGTTAAAACTCGTGATTTGTCGCCCTCTGGTGTGTAAAAGATGCAAAAGCTTACAGCACCTGGTATTCCCAGGCGGTCTCCCATCCAAGTACTGACCAGGCCCGAGCCTGCTTAGCTTCCGAGATCGGATGAGATCGGGCGTATTCAGGCTAGTATGGCCGTAAGCCAGAGAGGCTGTCCCTGACGCTCTACTTAAAGGGAAGGCAATATCCGTTTCTGCCGCTCATACTTGCAATTGAACTGTCTCTCTACTCTAAAGTCCGGGACACACCAGCGCGCCGCAGACAGTCCCTGCTAACACGAAACGTTGTGGCAACGTTGTGCGTTAGCTGGGGTGCCACACCAGACCGGAACTATATATTACAAAACGAACACATTGTCTTGATAAAACAGCTGTAATTGAGTGCCTGACACGCCAGTCAAGCGCAATCTTGAGAAGGTGTGCATTTCAGTAAGGATTTCAATTGACATGCAGTATGAAACTGAAAGGAGGTTGCATCACTATGATGCATAACATTGCATGTATTGTATTTTCAAGTGTGTGCATTCATCCTGTTGTCATTTTGTTTTGAAAGCAGAAGAATCATTCAACAGGTTGCTGAGACAAATGTAAACCAGTAAAACATATGAAGAGAAACAAACCTTGAATATAAGTTCAGTTGTTTAAACATTTGACAAACTATGGTGAGGGGGTAAGAAAACACACAAATCCAGCAGCTCCTGTATTTCAATACACCAGAACCCAATATTATTGGCGAGTCGGGTAGTCCATCATCACAGTTCGAGGGCAGGCATCATTTCAGTAATTTCATCTTGTTGCATTCACATCCGTGCCTTGAATGAGATTGAATGTGATCTTTGCTCTCAAGTATGTTCCCAAGTTTTACACTTTCGTGCTTTGCATGAATGGGAATGGAACCGTGTGTGTTGAATGAGGCTCCTTGTGAGCACTGAACTTTGTCCGGTGGAGTTCCTTTTTGTGTTGCTGTAATTCTGTCATTTCTCGATGAGAAAGATTAGGCAACATTTAGTCACTTCTAGCCATGATGCTCAATTTATTTATGAATGTACCCTAGTTACTAGGGACCGTTTACATTGGAGAACAAGATCTATTGTATGCCTGTGTATTTGGGGAAGTCAAATCTGAAATAATGATGAAATTGCGTGTATCCAAAGTTAAAACTCGTGATATGTCGCCCTCTGGTGTGTAAAAGATGCAAAAGCTTACAGCACCTGGTATTCCCAGGCGGTCTCCCATCCAAGTACTGACCAGGCCCGAGCCTGCTTAGCTTCCGAGATCGGACGAGATCGGGCGTATTCAGGCTAGTATGGCCGTAAGCTAGGAATGCTGTCCCTGACGCTCTACTTAAAGGGAAGGCAATATCCGTTTCTGCCGTTCATACTTACAGTTGAACTGTCTCTCTACTCTAAAGCCCGGGACACACCAGCGCGCCGCAGACAGTCCCTGCTAACACGCCACGTTGTGGCAACATTGTGGCAACGTTGTGCGTTAGCTGGGGTGCCACACCAGACCGGAACTATATATTACAAAACGAACACATTGTCTTGATAAAACAGCTGTAATTGAGTGCCTGACACGCCAGTCAAGCGCAATCTTGAGAAGGTGTGCATTTCAGTAAGGATTTCAATTGACATGCAGTATGAAACTGAAAGGAGGTTGCATCACTATGATGCATAACATTGCATGTATTGTTTTTACAAGTGTGTGCATTCATCCTGTTGTCATTTTGTTTTGAAAGCAGAAGAATCATTCAACAGGTTGCTGAGACAAATGTAAACCAGTAAAACATATGAAGAGAAACAAACCTTGAATATAAGTTCAGTTGTTTAAACATTTGACAAACTATGGTGAGGGGGTAAGAAAACACACAAATCCAGCAGCTCCTGTATTTCAATACACCAGAACCCAATATTATTGGCGAGTCGGGTAGTCCATCATCACAGTTCGAGGGCAGGCATCATTTCAGTAATTTCATCCCGTTGCATTCACATCCGTGCCTTGAATGAGATTGAATGTGATCTTTGCTCTCAAGTATGTTCCCAAGTTTTACACTTTCGTGCTTTGCATGAATGGGAATGGAACCGTGTGTGTTGAATGAGGCTCCTTGTGAGCACTGAACTTTGTCCGGTGGAGTTCCTTTTTGTGTTGCTGTAATTGTGTCATTTCTCGATGAGAAAGATTAGGCAACATTTAGTCACTTCTAGCCATGATGCTCAATTTATTTACGAATGTACCCTAGTTACTAGGGACCGTTTACATTGGAGAACAAGATCTATTGTATGCCTGTGTATTTGGGGAAGTCAAATCTGAAATAATGATGAAATTGCGTGTATCCAAAGTTAAAACTCGTGATTTGTCGCCCTCTGGTGTGTAAAAGATGCAAAAGCTTACAGCACCTGGTATTCCCAGGCGGTCTCCCATCCAAGTACTGACCAGGCCCGAGCCTGCTTAGTTTCCGAGATCGGACGAGATCGGGCGTATTCAGGCTAGTATGGCCGTAAGCCAGGGAGGCTGTCCCTGACGCTCTACTTAAAGGGAAGGCAATATCCGTTTCTGCCGCTCATACTTACAGTTGAACTGTCTCTCTACTCTAAAGTCCGGGACACACCAGCACGCCGCAGACAGTCCCTGCTAACACGAAACGTTGTGGCAACGTTGTGCGTTAGCTGGGGTGCCACACCAGACCTATGTATTACAAAACGAACACATTGTCTTGATAAAACAGCTGTAATTGAGTGCCTGACACGCCATTCAAGCGCAATCTTGAGAAGGTGTGCATTTCAGTAAGGATTTCAATTGACATGCAGTATGAAACTGAAAGGAGGTTGCATCACTATGATGCATAACATTGCATGTATTGTATTTTCAAGTGTGTGCATTCATCCTGTTGTCATTTTGTTTTGAAAGCAGAAGAATCATTCAACAGGTTGCTGAGACAAATGTAAACCAGTAAAACATATGAAGAGAAACAAACCTTGAATATAAGTTCAGTTGTTTAAACATTTGACAAACTATGGTGAGGGGGTAAGAAATGACACAAATCCAGCAGCTCCTGTATTTCAATACACCAGAAGCCAATATTATTGGCGAGTCGGGTAGTCCATCATCACAGTTCGAGGGCAGGCATCATTTCAGTAATTTCATCCCGTTGCATTCACATCCGTGCCTTGAATGAGATTGAATGTGATCTTTGCTCTCAAGTATGTTCCCAAGTTTTACACTTTCGTGCTTTGCATGAATGGGAATGGAACCGTGTGTGTTGAATGAGGCTCCTTGTGAGCACTGAACTTTGTCCGGTGGAGTTCCTTTTTGTGTTGCTGTAATTGTGTCATTTCTCGATGAGAAAGATTAGGCAACATTTAGTCACTTCTAGCCATGATGCTCAATTTATTTACGAATGTACCCTAGTTACTAGGGACCGTTTACGTTGGAGAACAAGATCTATTGTATGCCTGTGTATTTGGGGAAGTCAAATCTGAAATAATGATGAAATTGCGTGTATCCAAAGTTAAAACTCGTGATTTGTCGCCCTCTGGTGTGCAAAAGCTTACAGCACCTGGTATTCCCAGGCGGTCTCCCATTCAAGTACTGACCAGGCCCGAGCCTGCTTAGCTTCCGAGATCGGACGAGACCGGGCGTATTCAGGCTAGTATGGCCGTAAGCCAGGGAGGCTGTCCCTGACGCTCTACTTAAAGGGAAGGCAATATCCGTTTCTGCCGCTCATACTTGCAGTTGAACTGTCTCTCTACTCTAAAGTCCGGGACACACCAGCGCGCCGTAGACAGTCCCTGCTAACACGAAACGTTGTGGCAACGTTGTGCGTTAGCTGGGGTGCCACACCAGACCGGAACTATATTTTACAAAACGAACACATTGTCTTGATAAAACAGCTGTAATTGAGTGCCTGACACGCCAGTCAAGCGCAATCTTGAGAAGGTGTGCATTTCAGTAAGGATTTCAATTGACATGCAGTATGAAACTGAAAGGAGGTTGCATCACTATGATGCATAACATTGCATGTATTGTATTTTCATGTGTGTGCATTCATCCTGTTGTCATTTTAATTTGAAAGCAGAAGAATCATTCAACAGGTTGCTGAGACAAATTTAACCAGTAAAACATATGAAGAGAAACAAACCTTGAATATAAGTTCAGTTGTTTAAACATTTGACAAACTATGGTGAGGGGGTAAGAAAACACACAAATCCAGCAGCTCCTGTATTTCAATACACCAAAACCCAATATTATTGGCGAGTCGGGCAGTCCATCATCACAGTTCGAGGGCAGGCATCATTTCAGTAATTTCATCCCGTTGCATTCACATCCGTGCCTTGAATGAGATTGAATGTGATCTTTACTCTCAAGTATATTTCCAAGTTTTACACTTTCATGCTTTGCATGAATGGGAATGGAACCGTGTGTGTTGAATGAAGCTCCTTGTGAGCACTGAACTTTGTCCAGTGGAGTTCCTTTTTGTGTTGCTGTAATTGTGTCATTTCTTGATGAGAAAGATTAGGCAACATTTAGTCACTTCTAGCCATGATGCTCAATTTATTTACGAATGTACGCTAGTTACTAGGGACCGTTTACGTTGGAGAACAAGATCTATTGTATGCCTGTGTATTTGGGGAAGTAAAATCTGAAATAATGATGAAATTGCGTGTATCCAAAGTTAAAACTCGTGATTTGTCGCCCTCTGGTGTGTAAAAGATGCAAAAGCTTACAGCACCTGGTATTCCCAGGCAGTCTCCCATCCAAGTACTAACCAGGCCAGAGCCTGCTTAGCTTCTGAGATCGGACGAGATCGGGCGTATTCAGGCTAGTATGGCCGTAAGCCAGAGAGGCTGTCCCTGACGCACTACTTAAAGGGAAGGCAATATCCGTTTCTGCCGCTCATACTTGCAGTTGAACTGTCTCTCTACTCTAAAGTCCGGGACACACCGGCGAAGAAAAGACAGTCCCTGCTAACACGCCACGTTGTGGCAACGTTGTGGCAACGTTGTGCGTTAGCTGGGGTGCCACACCAGACCGGAACTATATTTTACATAACGAACACATTGTCTTGATAAAACAGCTGTAATTGAGTGCCTGACACGCCAGTCAAGCGCAATCTTGAGAAGGTGTACATTTCAGTAAGGATTTCAATTGACATGCAGTATGAAACTGAAAGGAGGTTGCATCACTATGATGCATAACATTGCATGTATTGTATTTTCAAGTGTGTGCATTCATCCTGTTGTCATTTTGTTTTGAAAGCAGAAGAATCATTCAACAGGTTGCTGAGACAAATGTAAACCAGTAAAACATATGAAGAGAAACAAACCTTGAATATAAGTTCAGTTGTTTAAACATTTGACAAACTATGGTGAGGGGGTAAGAAAACACACAAATCCAGCAGCTCCTGTACTTCAATACACCAGAAGCCAATATTATTGGTGAGTCGGGTAGTCCATCATCACAGTTCGAGGGCAGGCATCATTTCAGTAATTTCATCCCGTTGCATTCACATCCGTGCCTTGAATGAGATTGAATGTGATCTTTGCTCTCAAGTATGTTCCCAAGTTTTACACTTTCGTGCTTTGCATGAATGGGAATGGAACCGTGTGTGTTGAATGAGGCTCCTTGTGAGCACTGAACTTTGTCCGGTGGAGTTCCTTTTTGTGTTGCTGTAATTGTGTCATTTCTTGATGAGAAAGATTAGGCAACATTTAGTCACTTCTAGCCATGATGCTCAATTTATTTACGAATGTACCCTAGTTACTAGGGACCGTTTACGTTGGAGAACAAGATCTATTGTATGCCTGTGTATTTGGGGAAGTAAAATCTGAAATAATGATGAAATTGTGTGTATCCAAAGTTAAAACTCGTGATTTGTCGCCCTCTGGTGTGTAAAAGGTGCAAAAGCTTACAGCACCTGGTATTCCCAGGCGGTCCCCCATCCAAGTACCGACCAGGCCCGAGCCTGCTTGGTTTCCGAGATCGGACGAGATCGGGCGTATTCAGGCTAGTATGGCCGTAAGCCAGGGAGGCTGTCCCTGATGCTCTACTTAAAGGGAAGGCAATATCCGTTTCTGCCGTTCATACTTACAGTTGAACTGTCTCTCTACTCTAAAGCCCGGGACACAGCAGCGCGCCGCAGACAGTCCCTGCTAACACGCCATGTTGTGGCAACGTTGTGCGTTAGCTGGGGTGCCACACCAGACCGGAACTATATTTTACAAAAAAAAACACATTGTCTTGATAAAACAGCTGTAATTGAGTGCCTGACACGCCAGTCAAGCGCAATCTTGAGAAGGTGTGCATTTCAGTAAGGATTTCAATTGACATGCAGTATGAAACTGAAAGGAGGTTGCATCACTATGATGCATAACATTGCATGTATTGTATTTTCAAGTGTGTGCATTCATCCTGTTGTCATTTTGTTTTGAAAGCAGAAGAATCATTCAACAGGTTGCTGAGACAAATGTAAACCAGTAAAACATATGAAGAGAAACAAACCTTGAATATAAGTTCAGTTGTTTAAACATTTGACAAACTATGGTGAGGGGGTAATAAAACACACAAATCCAGCAGCTCCTGTATTTCAATACACCAGAACCCAATATTATTGGCGAGTCGGGTAGTCCATCATCACAGCTCGAGGGCAGGCATCATTTCAGTAATTTCATCCCGTTGCATTCACATCCGTGCCTTGAATGAGATTGAATGTGATCTTTGCTCTCAAGTATGTTCCCAAGTTTTACACTTTCGTGCTTTGCATGAATGGGAATGGAACCGTGTGTGTTGAATGAGGCTCCTTGTGAGCACTGAACTTTGTCCGGTGGAGTTCCTTTTTGTGTTGCTGTAATTGTGTCATTACTCGATGAGAAAGATTAGGCAACATTTAGTCACTTCTAGCCATGATGCTCAATTTATTTACGAATGTACCCTAGTTACTAGGGACCGTTTACGTTGGAGAACAAGATCTATTGTATGCCTGTGTATTTGGGGAAGTAAAATCTGAAATAATGATGAAATTGTGTGTATCCAAAGTTAAAACTCGTGATTTGTCGCCCTCTGGTGTGAAAAAGGTGCAGAAGCTTACAGCACCTGGTATTCCCAGGCGGTCTCCCATCCAAGTACTGACCAGACCCGAGCCTGCTTGGCTTCCGAGATCGGACGAGATCGGGCGTATTCAGGCTAGTATGGCCGTAAGCCAGGGAGGCTGTCCCTGACGCTCTACTTAAAGGGAAGGCAATATCCGTTTCTGCCGTTCATACTTACAGTTGAACTGTCTCTCTACTCTAAAGCCCGGGACACACCAGCGCGCTGCAGACAGTCCCTGCTAACACGCCACGTTGTGGCAACGTTGTGGCAACGTTGTGCGTTAGCTGGGGTGCCACACCAGACCGGAACTATATTTTACAAAACGAACACATTGTCTTGATAAAACAGCTGTAATTGAGTGCCTGACTTGCCAGTCAAGCGCAATCTTGAGATGGTGTGCATTTCAGTAAGGATTTCAATTGACATGCAGTATGAAACTGAAAGGAGGTTGCATCACTATGATGCATAACATTGCATGTATTGTATTTTCAAGTGTGTGCATTCATCCTGTTGTCATTTTGTTATGAAAGCACAAGAATCATTCAACAGGTTGCTGAGACAAATGTAAACCAGTAAAACATATGAAGAGAAACAAACCTTGAATATAAGTTCAGTTGTTTAAACAATTGACAAACTATGGTGAGGGGGTAAGAAAACACACAAATCCAGCAGCTCCTGTATTTCAATACACCGGAACCCAATATTATTGGCGAGTCGGGTAGTCCATCATCACAGTTCGAGGGCAGGCATCATTTCAGTAATTTCATCCCGTTGCATTCACATCCGTGCCTTGAATGAGATTGAATGTGATCTTTGCTCTCAAGTATGTTCCCAAGTTTTACACTTTTGTGCTTTGCATGAATGGGAATGGAACCGTGTGTGTTGAATGAGGCTCCTTGTGAGCACTGAACTTTGTCCGGTGGAGTTCCTTTTTGTGTTGCTGTAATTGTGTCATTTCTCGATGAGAAAGATTAGGCAACATTTAGTCACTTCTAGCCATGATGCTCAATTTATTTACGAATGTACCCTAGTTACTAGGGACCGTTTACGTTGGAGAACAAGATCTATTGTATGCCTGTGTATTTGGGGAAGTCAAATCTGAAATAATGATGAAATTGTGTGTATCAAAAGTTAAGACTCGTGATTTGTCGCCCTCTGGTGTGTAAAAGGTGCAAAAGCTTACAGCACCTGGTATTTCCAGGCGGTCTACCATCCAAGTACTGACCAGGCCCGAGCCTGCTTGGCTTCCGAGATCGGACGAGATCGGGCGTATTCAGGCTAGTATGGCTGTAAGCCAGGGAGGCTGTCCCTGACGCTCTACTTAAAGGGAAGGCAATATCCGTTTCTGCCGTTCATACTTACAGTTGAACTGTCTCTCTACTCTAAAGCCCGGGACACACCAGCGCGCCGCAGACAGTCCCTGCTAACACGCCACGTTGTGGCAACATTGTGGCAACGTTGTGCGTTAGCTGGGGTGCCACACCAGACCGGAACTATATATTACAAAACGAACACATTGTCTTGATAAAACAGCTGTAATTGAGTGCCTGACACGCCAGTCAAGCGCAATCTTGAGAAGGTGTGCATTTCAGTAAGGATTTCAATTGACATGCAGTATGAAACTGAAAGGAGGTTGCATCACTATGATGCATAACATTGCATGTATTGTATTTTCAAGTGTGTGCATTCATCCTGTTGTCATTTTGTTTTGAAAGCAGAAGAATCATTCAACAGGTTGCTGAGACAAATGTAAACCAGTAAAACATATGAAGAGAAACAAACCTTGAATATAAGTTCAGTTGTTTAAACATTTGACAAACTATGGTGAGGGGGTAAGAAAACACACAAATCCAGCAGCTCCTGTATTTCAATACACCAGAACCCAATATTATTGGCGAGTCGGGTAGTCCATCATCACAGTTCGAGGGCAGGCATCATTTCAGTAATTTCATCCCGTTGCATTCACATCCGTGCCTTGAATGAGATTGAATGTGATCTTTGCTCTCAAGTATGTTCCCAAGTTTTACACTTTCGTGCTTTGCATGAATGGGAATGGAACCGTGTGTGTTGAATGAGGCTCCTTGTGAGCACTGAACTTTGTCCGGTGGAGTTCCTTTTTGTGTTGCTGTAATTGTGTCATTTCTCGATGAGAAAGATTAGGCAACATTTAGTCACTTCTAGCCATGATGCTCAATTTATTTACGAATGTACCCTAGTTACTAGGGACCGTTTACGTTGGAGAACAAGATCTATTGTATGCCTGTGTATTTGGGGAAGTCAAATCTGAAATAATGATGAAATTGCGTGTATC
>NW_027102758.1:67500-70000 GCF_036373705.1 Amia ocellicauda | reverse complement strand
GCACTTTAAAATTTTCGAGTTAGGGGACCAGGCGGCCGAGTGAAAAACTTTGAAAAATTTTCTATCTCCTCACTCCCATTGACTTTGCATTAGGGCGACCAGGCGGCCGGCGGAAAAAAAATCATAACAAATCAACGGGGGCATTTCTCCGAAAACTAACACCGGGGCAGTGCTCAGGGGGCTCCCAGCTATCAGCCACCCTATCCCGGGACCGATGGGAGCACTTTAAAATTTTCGAGTTAGGGGACCAGGCGGCCGAGTGAAAAACTTTGAAAAATTTTCTATCTCCTCACTCCCATTGACTTTGCATTAGGGCGACCAGGCGGCCGGCGGAAAAAAAATCATAACAAATCAACGGGGGCATTTCTCCGAAAACTAACACCGGGGCAGTGCTCAGGGGGCTCCCAGCTATCAGCCACCCTATCCCGGGACCGATGGGAGCACTTTAAAATTTTCGAGTTAGGGGACCAGGCGGCCGAGTGAAAAACTTAGAAAAATTTTCTATCTCCCCTAGGTGACCAGGCAGCCGGAGCTGATTTTTCTGACCCCTAAAACAATTATTAAAAGGTATTTTTTCGCCAAACTAAGACTTTTAAAATTCAAATAGGATGATTATCTACTGCCCCAGTGGGTTTTTGAACCATTTTAAGCCTTTTTGACAGTTTTCATTTTTCCCCCATTGACTTCAATGGGAGTTAGGTGACCAGTCCTCCGACTTTTGAACCTCTCCTGGGGGGGCTGTGAGCCCCCGATTTCTTTGCAAAGCACGTCATTCGATTCGTCTCAGTCCCCTCTATATACCCCGTGTGTTTGTTTTCTCGAAAAACCCCCGGAACACGGTTTTTTAGGGGGGGGGTGGGGGGGGGGTACTTCGGAGCCATTTGGGGGGGGGTAAACGACATTTCCCGAAATTAATTTTAACACAGCCTTCCTCAGAATCGCTTTTCCAACAAAATCCTTTTTATTTCGAGTCTCTACGATGTTCCTAAGTGGTCGAAACCACTTTTGGACAGTTTTTACACCAAACGGCTCGGGCGCACAGCGGGCCGTGTGCCGATGGGCGGTTCTCGCGGGTCTGAGGCGGGGCTAGGCTGCTCGCGGCGGGCATGGGAGTGCCGTGTGCAGCCGCCACAGTGTTCCAGGCTGTCAGCATTTCTCTACGGTGCCGGGGGAAATACAGGAACTGGGTTTTTGAAGACACTTAGTGCAATGAGAGAGGTCAAAACTGAGCTAAGGGCACTTGCTGGAGGAAAGTGGCTGGGCCCCGCTAGCTCTTTTACGGACACTTTCTGGACTTGGCCCGGGATTTTCAGACGGTTCTTTGCGACTGTCTGATCATCCAGCGAAATGCAAGGGGGGGAACGGTCCCGGCCGCACCCCGCGTTTCAGGCCTCGTCGGCGGCCCGCTCCGGCGGCTGCGCCCGCTAAGTCTTCGCGGCCCGCCGTGGAGAGTGTGTATGCTGCCCGCCCCAGACGTTCACCCCAAGGGCTTGCGGGCCTTTAAGGGTCTGTCTTTCGGGGTTTCACGGGCTCTGACCTCACCTCCCTGTGGTTCCCGACCGGGGTGTATGTATGCTGCCCGCCCCAGACGTTCACCCCAAGGGCTTGCGGGCCTTTAAGGGTCTGTCTTTCGGGGTTTCACGGGCTCTGACATCTCCCCGGTGGTTCCCACGGAACGGACATATGTATGCTGCCCGCCCCCGGCAGGAACCCCAAGGGCTTGCGGGCCTTTAAGGGTGAGTGCGGGGGGCGTACGGGCTCTGACATATCTCCGGTGGCTCCCACGGAACGGACATATGTATGCTGCCCGCCCCCGGCAGGAACCCCAAGGGCTTGCGGGCCTTTAAGGGTGAGTGCGGGGGGCGTACGGGCTCTGACATATCTCCGGTGGCTCACACGGAACGGACATATGTATGCTGCCCGCCCCCGGCAGGAACCCCAAGGGCTTGCGGGCCTTTAAGGGTGAGTGCGGGGGGCGTACGGGCTCTGACATATCTCCGGTGGCTCCCACGGAACGGACATATGTATGCTGCCCGCCCCCGGCAGGAACCCCAAGGGCTTGCGGGCCTTTAAGGGTGAGTGCGGGGGGCGTACGGGCTCTGACATATCTCCGGTGGCTCCCACGGAACGGACATATGTATGCTGCCCGCCCCCCGGCAGGAACCCCAAGGGCTGTCCCGGCCTTTAAGGGTGAGTGCGGGGGGCGTACGGGCTCTGACATATCTCCGGTGGCTGCCACGAGACGGAATATGTATGCTGCCCGCCCCCGGCAGGAACCCCAAGGGCTGTCCCGGCCTTTAAGGGTGAGTGCGGGGGGCGTACGGGCTCTGACATATAACCTCCGTGTTGCGCGACAGGCCGTCTTTGCCCCCGGCTGCGGACACACACACACACACACACACACACATAAAACAACCAGCACTGATCGATGGGCCATCTTGGTCCGCCCGGGGAGGGCCCCTGCGGGCCGGTGTTTGTTCACCGGTGTTCAGGCAGACGG
>NW_027102758.1:35000-47500 GCF_036373705.1 Amia ocellicauda | reverse complement strand
CCTGCAGGCTGAGCGCCGGGAGCCGTCGGTCAGTGAGTGCTGAAGGAAAGCTCCAGCGCGGAGCCCGCACCCACCGGGGAGGTGTAGCCCTGCAGGCTGAGCGCCGGGAGCCGTCGGTCGTTCGGTCGGTCAGAGAGTGAGTGTGTGTGCTGAAGGAGAGCTCCAGCCCGGAGCCCGCACCCACCGGGGTGTGTAGCCCTGCAGGCTGAGCGCTGGGAGCCGTCGGTCGTTCGGTCGGTCAGAGAGTGAGTGTGTGTGCTGAAGGAGAGCTCCAGCCCGGAGCCCGCACCCACCGGGGTGTGTAGCCCTGCAGGCTGAGCGCTGGGAGCCGTCGGTCGTTCGGTCGGTCAGAGAGTGAGTGTGTGTGCTGAAGGAGAGCTCCAGCCCGGAGCCCGCACCCACCGGGGTGTGTAGCCCTGCTGACTGAGCGCTGGGAGCCGGGAGCCTTTCCTGCAGTCAGTCGGTCGGTCAGTGAGTGAGTGAGTGAGTGTGTGTGCTGAAGGGAAGCTCCAGCCCGGCGTCCGTCCCCACCGGGGAGTTGTGCCCGGGCCCGGGCCTCCTGCCGACGGACCGTGTGGCGCATTGTCCCGACTGCTGACTTTCTCCAGCAAAAAGGCGGAGGTGCAGTACCGCCATTTCGCCACACGAGGGACGGAATGGCACCCAACTGCCCCCTGGTGTCGAAAAAGCGCAAGGGCACCCGGGCCGGTCCGCCCCAGGCAGCGGCCGAGATGCAGCACCGGGGGCCCGGCCTGCCTGCCCTGGAGGTCAGCCTGCCAGCCCTGGAGGTCTGCCTTCCAGCCCTGGAGGTCTGCCTGCCTGCCCTGGAGGTCTGCTATCCAGCCCTGGAGGTCTGCCTGCCTGCCTGTTAGCCCTGGTAGCAGCACTGCCTGCCCTGGAGGTCTGCCTGCCTGCCCTGGCAGCAGCACTGCCTGCCCTGGAGGTCTGCTATCCAGCCCTGGAGGTCTGCTATCCAGCCCTGGAGGTCTGCCTGCCTGCCTGTTAGCCCTGGAGGTCTGCTATCCAGCCCTGGTAGCAGCACTGCCTGCCCTGGAGATCTGCTATCCAGCCCTGGAGGTCTGCCTGCCTGCCCTGGCAGCAGCACTGCCTGCCCTGGAGGTCTGCTATCCAGCCCTGGAGGTCTGCTATCCAGCCCTGGAGGTCAGCCTGTTAGCCCTGGAGGTCTGCCTGCCTGCCCTGGAGGTCTGCCTGCCTGCCTGTTAGCCCTGGAGGTCAGCCTGTTAGCCCTGGAGGTCTGCTATCCAGCCCTGGTAGCAGCACTGCCTGCCCTGGAGATCTGCTATCCAGCCCTGGAGGTCTGCCTGCCTGCCCTGGCAGCAGCACTGCCTGCCCTGGAGGTCAGCCTGCCAGCCCTGGAGGTCTGCCTTCCAGCCCTGGAGGTCTGCCTGTTAGCCCTGGAGGTCTGCTATCCAGCCCTGGTAGCAGCACTGCCTGCCCTGGAGGTCTGCCGGCCTGCCCTGGAGGTCTGCCTGCCTGCCCTGGAGGTCTGCCTGCCTGCCTGTTAGCCCTGGAGGTCTGCCTGCCTGCCCTGGAGGTCTGCCTGTTAGCCCTGGAGGTCTGCTATCCAGCCCTGGTAGCAGCACTGCCTGCCCTGGAGGTCAGCTATCCAGCCCTGGAGGTCTGCCTGCCTGCCTGTTAGCCCTGGTAGCAGCACTGCCTGCCCTGGAGGTCTGCCTGCCTGCCCTGGCAGCAGCACTGCCTGCCCTGGAGGTCTGCTATCCAGCCCTGGAGGTCTGCTATCCAGCCCTGGAGGTCTGCCTGCCTGCCCTGGCAGCAGCACTGCCTGCCCTGGAGGTCTGCCTGCCTGCCCTGGAGGTCTGCCTGCCTGCCATCCAGCCCTGGAGGTCTGCTATCCAGCCCTGGTAGCAGCACTGCCTGCCCTGGAGGTCTGCCTGCCTGCCCTGGAGGTCTGCCTGCCTGCCCTGGAGGTCTGCTATCCAGCCCTGGAGGTCTGCCTGCCTGCCTGTTAGCCCTGGAGGTCTGCCTGCCTGCCTGCCTGCCTGCCTGCCTGCCTGCCCTGGAGGTCTGCCTGCCTGCCTGTTAGCCCTGGAGGTCAGCCTGTTAGCCCTGGAGGTCTGCCTGCCTGCCCTGGTAGCAGCACTGCCTGCCTGCCTGCCTGCCTGCCTGCCCTGGAGGTCAGCCTGCCAGCCCTGGAGGTCTGCTATCCAGCCCTGGTAGCAGCACTGCCTGCCCTGGAGGTCTGCCTGCCTGCCCTGGAGGTCAGCCTGTTAGCCCTGGAGGTCTGCCTTCCAGCCCTGGAGGTCTGCCTGTTAGCCCTGGAGGTCTGCTATCCAGCCCTGGTAGCAGCACTGCCTGCCCTGGAGGTCTGCTATCCCAGCCCTGGAGGTCTGCCTGTTAGCCCTGGAGGTCTGCTATCCAGCCCTGGAGGTCTGCCTGCCAGCCCTGGAGGTCTGCTATCCAGCCCTGGAGGTCTGCCTGTTAGCCCTGGAGGTCTGCTATCCAGCCCTGGAGGTCTGCTATCCAGCCCTGGTAGCAGCACTGCCTGCCCTGGAGGTCTGCTATCCAGCCCTGGAGGTCTGCCTGCCTGCCCTGGTAGCAGCACTGCCTGCCCTGGAGGTCTGCCGGCCTGCCCTGGAGGTCTGCCTGCCTGCCCTGGAGGTCTGCCTGCCTGCCTGTTAGCCCTGGAGGTCTGCTATCCAGCCCTGGAGGTCTGCCTGCCAGCCCTGGAGGTCTGCTATCCAGCCCTGGAGGTCTGCCTGTTAGCCCTGGAGGTCTGCTATCCAGCCCTGGAGGTCTGCCTGCCTGCCTGTTAGCCCTGGAGGTCAGCCTGTTAGCCCTGGAGGTCTGCCTGCCTGCCCTGGTAGCAGCACTGCCTGCCTGCCTGCCTGCCTGCCTGCCCTGGAGGTCAGCCTGCCAGCCCTGGAGGTCTGCTATCCAGCCCTGGTAGCAGCACTGCCTGCCCTGGAGGTCTGCCTGCCTGCCCTGGAGGTCAGCCTGTTAGCCCTGGAGGTCTGCCTTCCAGCCCTGGAGGTCTGCCTGTTAGCCCTGGAGGTCTGCTATCCAGCCCTGGTAGCAGCACTGCCTGCCCTGGAGGTCTGCTATCCAGCCCTGGAGGTCTGCCTGCCTGCCTGTTAGCCCTGGTAGCAGCACTGCCTGCCCTGGAGGTCTGCCTGCCTGCCCTGGCAGCAGCACTGCCTGCCCTGGAGGTCTGCTATCCAGCCCTGGAGGTCTGCCTGTTAGCCCTGGAGGTCTGCTATCCAGCCCTGGAGGTCTGCCTGTTAGCCCTGGAGGTCTGCTATCCAGCCCTGGAGGTCTGCCTGCCAGCCCTGGAGGTCTGCTATCCAGCCCTGGAGGTCTGCCTGTTAGCCCTGGAGGTCTGCTATCCAGCCCTGGAGGTCTGCTATCCAGCCCTGGTAGCAGCACTGCCTGCCCTGGAGGTCTGCTATCCAGCCCTGGAGGTCTGCCTGCCTGCCCTGGTAGCAGCACTGCCTGCCCTGGAGGTCTGCCGGCCTGCCCTGGAGGTCTGCCTGCCTGCCCTGGAGGTCTGCCTGCCTGCCTGTTAGCCCTGGAGGTCTGCTATCCAGCCCTGGAGGTCTGCCTGCCAGCCCTGGAGGTCTGCTATCCAGCCCTGGAGGTCTGCCTGTTAGCCCTGGAGGTCTGCTATCCAGCCCTGGAGGTCTGCCTGCCTGCCTGTTAGCCCTGGAGGTCAGCCTGTTAGCCCTGGAGGTCTGCCTGCCTGCCCTGGTAGCAGCACTGCCTGCCTGCCTGCCTGCCTGCCTGCCCTGGAGGTCAGCCTGCCAGCCCTGGAGGTCTGCTATCCAGCCCTGGTAGCAGCACTGCCTGCCCTGGAGGTCTGCCTGCCTGCCCTGGAGGTCAGCCTGTTAGCCCTGGAGGTCTGCCTTCCAGCCCTGGAGGTCTGCCTGTTAGCCCTGGAGGTCTGCTATCCAGCCCTGGTAGCAGCACTGCCTGCCCTGGAGGTCTGCTATCCAGCCCTGGAGGTCTGCCTGCCTGCCTGTTAGCCCTGGTAGCAGCACTGCCTGCCCTGGAGGTCTGCCTGCCTGCCCTGGCAGCAGCACTGCCTGCCCTGGAGGTCTGCTATCCAGCCCTGGAGGTCTGCCTGTTAGCCCTGGAGGTCTGCTATCCAGCCCTGGTAGCAGCACTGCCTGCCCTGGAGGTCTGCTATCCAGCCCTGGAGGTCTGCCTGCCTGCCCTGGTAGCAGCACTGCCAGCCCTGGAGGTCTGCTATCCAGCCCTGGAGGTCTGCCTGCCTGCCCTGGAGGTCTGCTATCCAGCCCTGGAGGTCTGCTATCCAGCCCTGGTAGCAGCACTGCCTGCCCTGGAGGTCTGCTATCCAGCCCTGGAGGTCTGCCTGCCTGCCTGTTAGCCCTGGAGGTCAGCCTGTTAGCCCTGGAGGTCTGCCTGCCTGCCCTGGAGGTCTGCTATCCAGCCCTGGTAGCAGCACTGCCTGCCCTGGAGGTCTGCCTGCCTGCCCTGGAGGTCTGCCTGTTAGCCCTGGAGGTCTGCTATCCAGCCCTGGAGGTCTGCCTGCCTGCCCTGGAGGTCTGCCTGCCTGCCCTGGAGGTCTGCTATCCAGCCCTGGAGGTCTGCCTGCCTGCCTGTTAGCCCTGGAGGTCTGCCTGCCTGCCCTGGAGGTCTGCCTGCCTGCCTTCCAGCCCTGCCTGCCTGCCTGCCTGCCCTGGAGGTCAGCCTTCCAGCCCTGGCAGCACGGCCTACCAGCCTGCCAGCCTGCCCTCCCCAGCCACACAGCCCTGCCTGCCTGCCCTGGAGGTCAGCCTTCCAGCCCTGGAGGTCTGCCTGCCTGCCTTCCAGCCCTGCCTGCCTGCCTGCCTGCCCTGGAGGTCAGCCTTCCAGCCCTGGCAGCACGGCCTACCAGCCTGCCAGCCTGCCCTCCCCAGCCACACAGCCCT
Organism: Amia ocellicauda; assembly: GCF_036373705.1. Taxonomy (NCBI): domain Eukaryota; kingdom Metazoa; phylum Chordata; class Actinopteri; order Amiiformes; family Amiidae; genus Amia; species Amia ocellicauda. The sequence continues at coordinate 42,590 of NW_027102758.1, read as the reverse complement.
GCCTGCCTGCCCTGGAGGTCAGCCTTCCAGCCCTGGAGGTCTGCCTGCCTGCCTTCCAGCCCTGCCTGCCTGCCTGCCTGCCCTGGAGGTCAGCCTGCCTGCCTGCTGCTGCTAGGCCGCTGCCCCGAGCCGCCGACCCCATCGACAGGAACACGAGAGAGTTTACAAGCGAGAGGAGGCCACATATTCGACACCTCTCGTGCTCGTTTTAGGGTCCTCTCCAGTCTGTTTGGACGTGTGTTATTCTGAATCTGCTGCTTTAACTCAAGGGATTCTGTCGTGATTGATGCCTTGTACTTCGCTGTATGTTTGCACTGGTGTTGTAAGTCGCCCTCTGTAAGATCATCATTTATTATCTGCCAAGAAATAAAGATCATCATAATGTTCCCCAACTTTCAGCTTCTGGGGAGTTTGTTCCAGAGTGTGACGACTCTCTCTCTATCACCATCTCTCTCTCTATCTCCATCTCTCTATCACCATCTCTCTCTCTCTATCTCTATCTCTCTATCACCATCTCTCTCTCTATCTCCATCTCTCTCTATCTCCATCTCTCTCTATCTCCATCTCTCTATCTCCACCTCTCTCTCCCTCTCCACCTCTCTCTCTCTATCTCTCCCTCTCTCTATCTCTCCCTCTCTCTATCTCTCCCTCTCTCTCACTGTGTGTGTGTGTGTGTGTGTGTACAGCAGTGTCCCTAGACGAGAGAGAGATCCCTAGACGGGGAAATTACTTTCAAACTGCAGTACCGAAATGTGTCCGTTAGATGGCAGCATGCACCAAGGAATGAAGGAAAGTGCAAAACAAAATGAAAAGGCACATCGCCTGGGCCAAAAATAATCGTAACAAATCAACGGGGGCATTTCTCGGAAAACTAACACCGGGGCAGTGCTCAGGGGGGTCCCACCTCGTGGCCACCCGGTTTGGGGGGCCATCGGGGCCGGCTGAAGAATCGCCCATACTCTGCCATAGGCAGCCCACGGTCCATCCGATCAGAGCAATGCCGGGCGGCCGGCAACCTATGGATCATAACACATCAACGGAGGCATGATAAGAGCATCTTTTATTATCTGCCAAGAAATATAGACCATCACAATGTTCCCCAACTTTCAGCTTCTACCACATCGCTGGGGAGTTTATTCCACTGTGTGACTACTCTCTCTCTCTCTGTGTGTGTGTGTGTGTGTGTGTGTGTGTGTGTGTGTGTGTGTGTGTGTGTGTGTGTGTGTGCAGCAGTGTCTCCGGTTTTCCTTTTGGAATGCCTTGAAGCCGGGGGGGCTTTGCACTCATGAGAACATAGGGTGTCCTTGCCCTCCTTTCGCAGCCCAGGGCATTGAGAGATCCCTAGACGGGGAAATTACTTTCAAACTGCAGTACCGAAATGTGTCCGTTAGATGGTAGCATGCACCAAGGAATGAAGGAAAGTGCAAAACAAAATGAAAAGGCACATCGCCTGGGCGAAAAATAATCATAACAAATCAACGGGGGCATTTCTCGGAAAACTAACACCGGGGCAGTGCTCAGGGGGGTCCCACCTCGTGGCCACCCGGTTTGGGGGGCGATCGGGGCCGGTTCCGAAAATCGCTAAATCTCCCATAGCCAGCCCACGCTCCATCCGATAGAGCAATGCCGGGCGGCCGGCCGGCAACTACGGATCATAACAAATCAACGGGGGCATTTCTCGGAAAACTAACACCGGGGCAGTGCTCAGGGGGGTCCCACCTCGTGGCCACCCGGTTTGGGGGGCGATCGGGGCCGGTTCCGAAAATCGCTAAATCTCCCATAGCCAGCCCACGCTCCATCCGATAGAGCAATGCCGGGCGGCCGGCCGGCAACTACGGATCATAACAAATCAACGGGGGCATTTCTCGGAAAACTAACACCGGGGCAGTGCTCAGGGGGGTCCCACCTCGTGGCCACCCGGTTTGGGGGGCGATCGGGGCCGGTTCCGAAAATCGCTAAATCTCCCATAGCCAGCCCACGCTCCATCCGATAGAGCAATGCCGGGCGGCCGGCCGGCAACTACGGATCATAACAAATCAACGGGGGCATTTCTCGGAAAACTAACACCGGGGCAGTGCTCAGGGGGGTCCCACCTCGTGGCCACCCGGTTTGGGGGGCGATCGGGGCCGGTTCCGAAAATCGCTAAATCTCCCATAGCCAGCACACGCTCCATCCGATAGAGCAATGCCGGGCGGCCGGCCGGCAACTACGGATCATAACAAATCAACGGGGGCATTTCTCGGAAAACTAACACCGGGGCAGTGCTCAGGGGGGTCCCACCTCGTGGCCACCCGGTTTGGGGGGCGATCGGGGCCGGTTCCGAAAATCGCTAAATCTCCCATAGCCAGCCCACGCTCCATCCGATAGAGCAATGCCGGGCGGCCGGCCGGCAACTACGGATCATAACAAATCAACGGGGGCATTTCTCGGAAAACTAACACCGGGGCAGTGCTCAGGGGGGTCCCACCTCGTGGCCACCCGGTTTGGGGGGCGATCGGGGCCGGTTCCGAAAATCGCTAAATCTCCCATAGCCAGCACACGCTCCATCCGATAGAGCAATGCCGGGCGGCCGGCCGGCAACTACGGATCATAACAAATCAACGGGGGCATTTCTCGGAAAACTAACACCGGGGCAGTGCTCAGGGGGGTCCCACCTCGTGGCCACCCGGGTCTGGGACCGATGGGAGCACTTTAAAATTTTCGAGTCAGGGGACCAGACGGCCGAGTGAAAAACTTTGAAAAATATTCTATCTCCTCACTCCCATTGACTTTACATTAGGGCGACCAGGCGGCCGGCGGAAAAAAAATCATAACAAATCAACGGGGGCATTTCTCGGAAAACTAACACCGGGGCAGTGCTCAGGGGGCTCCCAGCTATCAGCCACCCTATCCCGGGACCGATGGGAGCACTTTAAAATTTTCGAGTCAGGGGACCAGACGGCCGAGTGAAAAACTTTGAAAAATATTCTATCTCCTCACTCCCATTGACTTTACATTAGGGCGACCAGGCGGCCGGCGGAAAAAAAATCATAACAAATCAACGGGGGCATTTCTCCGAAAACTAACACCGGGGCAGTGCTCAGGGGGCTCCCAGCTATCAGCCACCCTATCCCGGGACCGATGGGAGCACTTTAAAATTTTCGAGTCAGGGGACCAGACGGCCGAGTGAAAAACTTTGAAAAATATTCTATCTCCTCACTCCCATTGACTTTACATTAGGGCGACCAGGCGGCCGGCGGAAAAAAAATCATAACAAATCAACGGGGGCATTTCTCCGAAAACTAACACCGGGGCAGTGCTCAGGGGGCTCCCAGCTATCAGCCACCCTATCCCGGGACCGATGGGAGCACTTTAAAATTTTCGAGTCAGGGGACCAGACGGCCGAGTGAAAAACTTTGAAAAATATTCTATCTCCTCACTCCCATTGACTTTACATTAGGGCGACCAGGCGGCCGGCGGAAAAAAAATCATAACAAATCAACGGGGGCATTTCTCCGAAAACTAACACCGGGGCAGTGCTCAGGGGGCTCCCAGCTATCAGCCACCCTATCCCGGGACCGATGGGAGCACTTTAAAATTTTCGAGTCAGGGGACCAGACGGCCGAGTGAAAAACTTTGAAAAATATTCTATCTCCTCACTCCCATTGACTTTACATTAGGGCGACCAGGCGGCCGGCGGAAAAAAAATCATAACAAATCAACGGGGGCATTTCTCCGAAAACTAACACCGGGGCAGTGCTCAGGGGGCTCCCAGCTATCAGCCACCCTATCCCGGGACCGATGGGAGCACTTTAAAATTTTCGAGTCAGGGGACCAGACGGCCGAGTGAAAAACTTTGAAAAATATTCTATCTCCTCACTCCCATTGACTTTACATTAGGGCGACCAGGCGGCCGGCGGAAAAAAAATCATAACAAATCAACGGGGGCATTTCTCGGAAAACTAACACCGGGGCAGTGCTCAGGGGGCTCCCAGCTATCAGCCACCCTATCCCGGGACCGATGGGAGCACTTTAAAATTTTCGAGTCAGGGGACCAGACGGCCGAGTGAAAAACTTTGAAAAATATTCTATCTCCTCACTCCCATTGACTTTACATTAGGGCGACCAGGCGGCCGGCGGAAAAAAAATCATAACAAATCAACGGGGGCATTTCTCCGAAAACTAACACCGGGGCAGTGCTCAGGGGGCTCCCAGCTATCAGCCACCCTATCCCGGGACCGATGGGAGCACTTTAAAATTTTCGAGTCAGGGGACCAGACGGCCGAGTGAAAAACTTTGAAAAATATTCTATCTCCTCACTCCCATTGACTTTACATTAGGGCGACCAGGCGGCCGGCGGAAAAAAAATCATAACAAATCAACGGGGGCATTTCTCCGAAAACTAACACCGGGGCAGTGCTCAGGGGGCTCCCAGCTATCAGCCACCCTATCCCGGGACCGATGGGAGCACTTTAAAATTTTCGAGTCAGGGGACCAGACGGCCGAGTGAAAAACTTTGAAAAATATTCTATCTCCTCACTCCCATTGACTTTACATTAGGGCGACCAGGCGGCCGGCGGAAAAAAAATCATAACAAATCAACGGGGGCATTTCTCCGAAAACTAACACCGGGGCAGTGCTCAGGGGGCTCCCAGCTATCAGCCACCCTATCCCGGGACCGATGGGAGCACTTTAAAATTTTCGAGTCAGGGGACCAGACGGCCGAGTGAAAAACTTTGAAAAATATTCTATCTCCTCACTCCCATTGACTTTACATTAGGGCGACCAGGCGGCCGGCGGAAAAAAAATCATAACAAATCAACGGGGGCATTTCTCCGAAAACTAACACCGGGGCAGTGCTCAGGGGGCTCCCAGCTATCAGCCACCCTATCCCGGGACCGATGGGAGCACTTTAAAATTTTCGAGTCAGGGGACCAGACGGCCGAGTGAAAAACTTTGAAAAATATTCTATCTCCTCACTCCCATTGACTTTACATTAGGGCGACCAGGCGGCCGGCGGAAAAAAAATCATAACAAATCAACGGGGGCATTTCTCCGAAAACTAACACCGGGGCAGTGCTCAGGGGGCTCCCAGCTATCAGCCACCCTATCCCGGGACCGATGGGAGCACTTTAAAATTTTCGAGTCAGGGGACCAGACGGCCGAGTGAAAAACTTTGAAAAATATTCTATCTCCTCACTCCCATTGACTTTACATTAGGGCGACCAGGCGGCCGGCGGAAAAAAAATCATAACAAATCAACGGGGGCATTTCTCCGAAAACTAACACCGGGGCTGTGCTCAGGGGGCTCCCAGCTATCAGCCCCCCGGGTCTGGGGGCATTGTTTTTCTTTTTAATCATTTTGAGCATTTCCCCCAGTTTAGAGATGTGTGCCCCTAGACAACCCATTGAGAATAACTATGAAATGTTCTGAAGTTTTGATTTTCAAATGTCGGTGAAAATTGAAAAACGTCATATATTCTTCAAAGGAAGCATGGGGCGATGGTAGGGAGAGTCCCCGCAGCGTGCCTCGGCGGCGATGGGAGCGTTTTCGATGTCCCCGTCCCCCCCCCATAGGGATAGAAGGGGAGTTAGGTGACCAGGCGTCCCGGGTCCCAAAAATCGAAAAATTAATATAGAATGCTTTTTAATCCAGAAATAAAGTAGGGGGCAGTCCTGGTGAGAGTCCCAGCCACAGCCCCAGTGTGTTTTGGAGCCGTTTGGGGCCGGGTGAAAAACTTTGAAAAATGTTCTATCTCCTCACTCCCATTGACTTTGCATTAGGGCGACCAGGCGGCCGGCGGGAAAACAATCATAACAAATCAACGGAGGCATTTCTCCGAAAACTAACACCGGGGCAGTGCTCAGGGGGCTCCCAGCTATCAGCCACCCTATCCCGGGACCGATGGGAGCACTTTAAAATTTTCGAGTTAGGGGACCAGGCGGCCGAGTGAAAAACTTTGAAAAATTTTCTATCTCCTCACTCCCATTGACTTTGCATTAGGGCGACCAGGCGGCCGGCGGAAAAAAAATCATAACAAATCAACGGGGGCATTTCTCCGAAAACTAACACCGGGGCAGTGCTCAGGGGGCTCCCAGCTATCAGCCACCCTATCCCGGGACCGATGGGAGCACTTTAAAATTTTCGAGTTAGGGGACCAGGCGGCCGAGTGAAAAACTTAGAAAAATTTTCTATCTCCCCTAGGTGACCAGGCAGCCGGAGCTGATTTTTCTGACCCCTAAAACAATTATTAAAAGGTATTTTTTCGCCAAACTAAGACTTTTAAAATTCAAATAGGATGATTATCTACTGCCCCAGTGGGTTTTTGAACCATTTTAAGCCTTTTTGACAGTTTTCATTTTTCCCCCATTGACTTCAATGGGAGTTAGGTGACCAGTCCTCCGACTTTTGAACCTCTCCTGGGGGGGCTGTGAGCCCCCGATTTCTTTGCAAAGCACGTCATTCGATTCGTCTCAGTCCCCTCTATATACCCCGTGTGTTTGTTTTCTCGAAAAACCCCCGGAACACGGTTTTTTAGGGGGGGGGTGGGGGGGGGGTACTTCGGAGCCATTTGGGGGGGGGTAAACGACATTTCCCGAAATTAATTTTAACACAGCCTTCCTCAGAATCGCTTTTCCAACAAAATCCTTTTTATTTCGAGTCTCTACGATGTTCCTAAGTGGTCGAAACCACTTTTGGACAGTTTTTACACCAAACGGCTCGGGCGCACAGCGGGCCGTGTGCCGATGGGCGGTTCTCGCGGGTCTGAGGCGGGGCTAGGCTGCTCGCGGCGGGCATGGGAGTGCCGTGTGCAGCCGCCACAGTGTTCCAGGCTGTCAGCATTTCTCTACGGTGCCGGGGGAAATACAGGAACTGGGTTTTTGAAGACACTTAGTGCAATGAGAGAGGTCAAAACTGAGCTAAGGGCACTTGCTGGAGGAAAGTGGCTGGGCCCCGCTAGCTCTTTTACGGACACTTTCTGGACTTGGCCCGGGATTTTCAGACGGTTCTTTGCGACTGTCTGATCATCCAGCGAAATGCAAGGGGGGGAACGGTCCCGGCCGCACCCCGCGTTTCAGGCCTCGTCGGCGGCCCGCTCCGGCGGCTGCGCCCGCTAAGTCTTCGCGGCCCGCCGTGGAGAGTGTGTATGCTGCCCGCCCCAGACGTTCACCCCAAGGGCTTGCGGGCCTTTAAGGGTCTGTCTTTCGGGGTTTCACGGGCTCTGACCTCACCTCCCTGTGGTTCCCGACCGGGGTGTATGTATGCTGCCCGCCCCAGACGTTCACCCCAAGGGCTTGCGGGCCTTTAAGGGTCTGTCTTTCGGGGTTTCACGGGCTCTGACATCTCCCCGGTGGTTCCCACGGAACGGACATATGTATGCTGCCCGCCCCCGGCAGGAACCCCAAGGGCTTGCGGGCCTTTAAGGGTGAGTGCGGGGGGCGTACGGGCTCTGACATATCTCCGGTGGCTCCCACGGAACGGACATATGTATGCTGCCCGCCCCCGGCAGGAACCCCAAGGGCTTGCGGGCCTTTAAGGGTGAGTGCGGGGGGCGTACGGGCTCTGACATATCTCCGGTGGCTCACACGGAACGGACATATGTATGCTGC
>NW_027102758.1:25000-27500 GCF_036373705.1 Amia ocellicauda | reverse complement strand
GATCTCAGAGCTCTTCGAGTCTGATGATTTCTCCGAGTCTGAAGCTGATGAAGATGAGCTTTTCGCCCTCGAACACTCGATAGCGGAACCCGCGCTACCGAGCAGTAACATCGAAGAGGGAGAGCCGATTGTCATCTCGCTTCCCGATTTGAGTATAAGTTGCAGTGCTTGCAGGGAACATCTGGGAAGAGTAGGAAAGGCGGTAGAACACTATGCGAAAAGGCACCGTAGTGTGAAACTACTCTTCAAATGTGCAAAATGCGATAAGACCAGCATAAACCACCACTCAATTTCTTGTCATGTGCCCAAGTGCAGGGGCATGAGGGAAACCCAGGTCTCAGAAAAGGCCTGGGAGTGCGAGGAGTGCCACCTTCACTTTGAGACAAAGTCTGGTCTTTCGCAACACAAACGCCACGCACACCCAGCTGTACGCAACAAAGAAAGAATCGCGGAAAGCACTAAGGGCGGCTCACAAAAAGGAAGGCCGGTGAAGCTTTGGACAGAGGAGGAATCGAATAGACTTGCTGAGCTGGAGGTCTCATTCAAAGGGCGTAAAAACATCAACCAGCTCATCGCCGCTGAGCTCGGTACGAAAACCAACAAGCAGGTTAGCGATAAAAGGAGGGCACCTAGGAAAAGGTCGGCTTTGTCACAAACAGGTGCCCCCCCCGAAAGGAACACAAATCTAGCAAAGTTCCTGGAGGCGCAAACCGCTGCACCCGAGGCGAGATCAGGGCTAGGAGCGCAGTTGCGGATACTGGCTTCTAGGTTGGTTCGGGACACGGATGTCTCCAGGTATCCCTGCCTGGAGGTCATCAGGGCCTGGCTGGACGGCGATGCAAAGGTTAACGCCCTTGCTGAAACAAAAACTCGATGGACGCTTCTTCCTTTCAAGGATAAGAAGAAAATGTCTCGTTCCAGACAAGGAAAGGGAGAAGAGAAACCTATGAAACATCCTTTCAGATCCTGGATGAAAAGACGGGCAATAAAAAGAGGCACTTACTTGAGATACCAGAGCCTCTTCTCGAGAAGCAAACAACGCCTCGCCTCGATCATCCTGGATGGCACAGATACAGTCTCGTGCCCAGTACCACTCTCTGAAGTACACGATGCGTACAAACAGAAGTGGGAAGCTGAAACTCCCTACGTGGGACTCGGAGGTTTCCACTCCCTAATGAGAGCCGACAACGAGATATTTGAAACTCTTATCACTGGGGAAGAGGTAATCGAAAACCTGAAGGCCGTAAAAAGAACGTCGGCCGCGGGGCCAGATGGCATTTCCCGCAATGCCATCGATGAGGGGGATCCAGAGGGTGAGGCGATGGCAGCCTTGTTTAACACATGGCTGACTACAGGAGTCATACCTAACATCGTAAAGCGATGCAGGTCGATACTACTTCCAAAGACCATGGACCCGGAACAACAGAAGGATATTGGCAACTGGAGGCCAATTACAATCGGTTCAATGGTGCTGAGGTTGTTCTCGAGAGTAATGACGATGCGGCTGGCCACAGCGTGTCCTCTGAACCCGAGACAGCGCGGATTCATCTCTGCTCCAGGCTGCTCTGAGAACATCATGGTGTTGGGGAACATCATAGAGCAAGCTAAGAGACAGCAGAAGGACCTCGCAGTAGTATTTATCGACATCGCGAAAGCTTTTGACTCCGTTTCCCATAAGCACATCATCGATGTGCTGCAGCAAATGGGGGTAGACAGCCATGTGGTAGGATTGATCCAGGAATCCTACAGAAATTGCGTCACTTCAATCGAGGTGGACGGCAAAAAGACTCCCGACATCCGCATATGTACGGGAGTCAAACAAGGTGACCCCATGTCTCCCCTGCTATTCAACCTGGCAATGGACCCCCTCATCACCAGCTTGGAAACGCACGGACAAGGATTTCTGTCGGAAGGAGGCCGTGTGACCACCCTTGCATTTGCTGACGACCTAGTGTTACTGAGCGACGGCTGGAAGGGCATGCTGCATAACATCTCTATCCTCGAGTCCTTCTGCAAACTGACGGGCCTTAGGGCACAGGCTCGAAAGTGTCATGGCTTCCTAGTTACACCTACACACGACTCGTACACAATTAACAACTGTGTACCATGGGAGATCGGAGGGGCCGGTCTCCACATGATCAACCCTGATGAGTCTGAGAGATACCTGGGCGTGAAGGTGAACCCCTGGATAGGTATCTCGAAGCCTGACCTGACGGATCAGTTGCGGACATGGATCACGAGGATAGATGAGGCGCCACTGAAGCCCAGCCAGAAAGTGGCCATCCTCAATCAACATGCAGTACCTCGGCTCATGTACCTGGCCGATCACGCACAATGCAAACAAAACACCTTGAACGCCCTGGACTCCGAAGTTCGGAAAGCCATAAAGCTCTGGTTGCGCCTTCCTGCCTCGACCTGTAACGGCTTGCTTTACGCTCGTGCTAAAGACGGTGGACTGGGAGCACTGAGGTTGGCAAAGCTGATCCCATCAATACAGGCG
>NW_027102758.1:0-20000 GCF_036373705.1 Amia ocellicauda | reverse complement strand
TTAGCCCTGGAGGTCAGCCTGTTAGCCCTGGAGGTCTGCTATCCAGCCCTGGTAGCAGCACTGCCTGCCCTGGAGATCTGCTATCCAGCCCTGGAGGTCTGCCTGCCTGCCCTGGCAGCAGCACTGCCTGCCCTGGAGGTCAGCCTGCCAGCCCTGGAGGTCTGCCTTCCAGCCCTGGAGGTCTGCCTGTTAGCCCTGGAGGTCTGCTATCCAGCCCTGGTAGCAGCACTGCCTGCCCTGGAGGTCTGCCGGCCTGCCCTGGAGGTCTGCCTGCCTGCCCTGGAGGTCTGCCTGCCTGCCTGTTAGCCCTGGAGGTCTGCCTGCCTGCCCTGGAGGTCTGCCTGTTAGCCCTGGAGGTCTGCTATCCAGCCCTGGTAGCAGCACTGCCTGCCCTGGAGGTCAGCTATCCAGCCCTGGAGGTCTGCCTGCCTGCCTGTTAGCCCTGGAGGTCAGCCTGTTAGCCCTGGAGGTCTGCCTGCCTGCCCTGGAGGTCTGCTATCCAGCCCTGGTAGCAGCACTGCCTGCCCTGGAGGTCTGCCTGCCTGCCCTGGAGGTCTGCCTGTTAGCCCTGGAGGTCTGCTATCCAGCCCTGGAGGTCTGCCTGCCTGCCCTGGAGGTCTGCCTGCCTGCCCTGGAGGTCTGCTATCCAGCCCTGGAGGTCTGCCTGCCTGCCTGTTAGCCCTGGAGGTCTGCCTGCCTGCCTGCCTGCCTGCCTGCCTGCCTGCCCTGGAGGTCTGCCTGCCTGCCTGTTAGCCCTGGAGGTCAGCCTGTTAGCCCTGGAGGTCTGCTATCCAGCCCTGGAGGTCTGCCTGCCTGCCCTGGAGGTCTGCTATCCAGCCCTGGAGGTCTGCCTGCCTGCCCTGGAGGTCTGCTATCCAGCCCTGGTAGCAGCACTGCCTGCCCTGGAGGTCTGCTATCCAGCCCTGGAGGTCTGCCTGCCTGCCTGTTAGCCCTGGAGGTCAGCCTGTTAGCCCTGGAGGTCTGCCTGCCTGCCCTGGAGGTCTGCTATCCAGCCCTGGTAGCAGCACTGCCTGCCCTGGAGGTCTGCCTGCCTGCCCTGGAGGTCTGCCTGTTAGCCCTGGAGGTCTGCTATCCAGCCCTGGAGGTCTGCCTGCCTGCCCTGGAGGTCTGCCTGCCTGCCCTGGAGGTCTGCTATCCAGCCCTGGAGGTCTGCCTGCCTGCCTGTTAGCCCTGGAGGTCTGCCTGCCTGCCCTGGAGGTCTGCCTGCCTGCCTTCCAGCCCTGCCTGCCTGCCTGCCTGCCCTGGAGGTCAGCCTTCCAGCCCTGGCAGCACGGCCTACCAGCCTGCCAGCCTGCCCTCCCCAGCCACACAGCCCTGCCTGCCTGCCCTGGAGGTCAGCCTTCCAGCCCTGGAGGTCTGCCTGCCTGCCTTCCAGCCCTGCCTGCCTGCCTGCCTGCCCTGGAGGTCAGCCTTCCAGCCCTGGCAGCACGGCCTACCAGCCTGCCAGCCTGCCCTCCCCAGCCACACAGCCCTGCCTGCCTGCCCTGGAGGTCAGCCTTCCAGCCCTGGAGGTCTGCCTGCCTGCCTTCCAGCCCTGCCTGCCTGCCTGCCTGCCCTGGAGGTCAGCCTGCCTGCCTGCTGCTGCTAGGCCGCTGCCCCGAGCCGCCGACCCCATCGACAGGAACACGAGAGAGTTTACAAGCGAGAGGAGGCCACATATTCGACACCTCTCGTGCTCGTTTTAGGGTCCTCTCCAGTCTGTTTGGACGTGTGTTATTCTGAATCTGCTGCTTTAACTCAAGGGATTCTGTCGTGATTGATGCCTTGTACTTCGCTGTATGTTTGCACTGGTGTTGTAAGTCGCCCTCTGTAAGATCATCATTTATTATCTGCCAAGAAATAAAGATCATCATAATGTTCCCCAACTTTCAGCTTCTGGGGAGTTTGTTCCAGAGTGTGACGACTCTCTCTCTATCACCATCTCTCTCTCTATCTCCATCTCTCTATCACCATCTCTCTCTCTCTATCTCTATCTCTCTATCACCATCTCTCTCTCTATCTCCATCTCTCTCTATCTCCATCTCTCTCTATCTCCATCTCTCTATCTCCACCTCTCTCTCCCTCTCCACCTCTCTCTCTCTATCTCTCCCTCTCTCTATCTCTCCCTCTCTCTATCTCTCCCTCTCTCTCACTGTGTGTGTGTGTGTGTGTGTGTACAGCAGTGTCCCTAGACGAGAGAGAGATCCCTAGACGGGGAAATTACTTTCAAACTGCAGTACCGAAATGTGTCCGTTAGATGGCAGCATGCACCAAGGAATGAAGGAAAGTGCAAAACAAAATGAAAAGGCACATCGCCTGGGCCAAAAATAATCGTAACAAATCAACGGGGGCATTTCTCGGAAAACTAACACCGGGGCAGTGCTCAGGGGGGTCCCACCTCGTGGCCACCCGGTTTGGGGGGCCATCGGGGCCGGCTGAAGAATCGCCCATACTCTGCCATAGGCAGCCCACGGTCCATCCGATCAGAGCAATGCCGGGCGGCCGGCAACCTATGGATCATAACACATCAACGGAGGCATGATAAGAGCATCTTTTATTATCTGCCAAGAAATATAGACCATCACAATGTTCCCCAACTTTCAGCTTCTACCACATCGCTGGGGAGTTTATTCCACTGTGTGACTACTCTCTCTCTCTCTGTGTGTGTGTGTGTGTGTGTGTGTGTGTGTGTGTGTGTGTGTGTGTGTGTGTGTGTGTGTGTGCAGCAGTGTCTCCGGTTTTCCTTTTGGAATGCCTTGAAGCCGGGGGGGCTTTGCACTCATGAGAACATAGGGTGTCCTTGCCCTCCTTTCGCAGCCCAGGGCATTGAGAGATCCCTAGACGGGGAAATTACTTTCAAACTGCAGTACCGAAATGTGTCCGTTAGATGGTAGCATGCACCAAGGAATGAAGGAAAGTGCAAAACAAAATGAAAAGGCACATCGCCTGGGCGAAAAATAATCATAACAAATCAACGGGGGCATTTCTCGGAAAACTAACACCGGGGCAGTGCTCAGGGGGGTCCCACCTCGTGGCCACCCGGTTTGGGGGGCGATCGGGGCCGGTTCCGAAAATCGCTAAATCTCCCATAGCCAGCCCACGCTCCATCCGATAGAGCAATGCCGGGCGGCCGGCCGGCAACTACGGATCATAACAAATCAACGGGGGCATTTCTCGGAAAACTAACACCGGGGCAGTGCTCAGGGGGGTCCCACCTCGTGGCCACCCGGTTTGGGGGGCGATCGGGGCCGGTTCCGAAAATCGCTAAATCTCCCATAGCCAGCCCACGCTCCATCCGATAGAGCAATGCCGGGCGGCCGGCCGGCAACTACGGATCATAACAAATCAACGGGGGCATTTCTCGGAAAACTAACACCGGGGCAGTGCTCAGGGGGGTCCCACCTCGTGGCCACCCGGTTTGGGGGGCGATCGGGGCCGGTTCCGAAAATCGCTAAATCTCCCATAGCCAGCCCACGCTCCATCCGATAGAGCAATGCCGGGCGGCCGGCCGGCAACTACGGATCATAACAAATCAACGGGGGCATTTCTCGGAAAACTAACACCGGGGCAGTGCTCAGGGGGGTCCCACCTCGTGGCCACCCGGTTTGGGGGGCGATCGGGGCCGGTTCCGAAAATCGCTAAATCTCCCATAGCCAGCACACGCTCCATCCGATAGAGCAATGCCGGGCGGCCGGCCGGCAACTACGGATCATAACAAATCAACGGGGGCATTTCTCGGAAAACTAACACCGGGGCAGTGCTCAGGGGGGTCCCACCTCGTGGCCACCCGGTTTGGGGGGCGATCGGGGCCGGTTCCGAAAATCGCTAAATCTCCCATAGCCAGCCCACGCTCCATCCGATAGAGCAATGCCGGGCGGCCGGCCGGCAACTACGGATCATAACAAATCAACGGGGGCATTTCTCGGAAAACTAACACCGGGGCAGTGCTCAGGGGGGTCCCACCTCGTGGCCACCCGGTTTGGGGGGCGATCGGGGCCGGTTCCGAAAATCGCTAAATCTCCCATAGCCAGCACACGCTCCATCCGATAGAGCAATGCCGGGCGGCCGGCCGGCAACTACGGATCATAACAAATCAACGGGGGCATTTCTCCGAAAACTAACACCGGGGCAGTGCTCAGGGGGCTCCCAGCTATCAGCCACCCTATCCCGGGACCGATGGGAGCACTTTAAAATTTTCGAGTCAGGGGACCAGACGGCCGAGTGAAAAACTTTGAAAAATATTCTATCTCCTCACTCCCATTGACTTTACATTAGGGCGACCAGGCGGCCGGCGGAAAAAAAATCATAACAAATCAACGGGGGCATTTCTCCGAAAACTAACACCGGGGCAGTGCTCAGGGGGCTCCCAGCTATCAGCCACCCTATCCCGGGACCGATGGGAGCACTTTAAAATTTTCGAGTCAGGGGACCAGACGGCCGAGTGAAAAACTTTGAAAAATATTCTATCTCCTCACTCCCATTGACTTTACATTAGGGCGACCAGGCGGCCGGCGGAAAAAAAATCATAACAAATCAACGGGGGCATTTCTCCGAAAACTAACACCGGGGCAGTGCTCAGGGGGCTCCCAGCTATCAGCCACCCTATCCCGGGACCGATGGGAGCACTTTAAAATTTTCGAGTCAGGGGACCAGACGGCCGAGTGAAAAACTTTGAAAAATATTCTATCTCCTCACTCCCATTGACTTTACATTAGGGCGACCAGGCGGCCGGCGGAAAAAAAATCATAACAAATCAACGGGGGCATTTCTCGGAAAACTAACACCGGGGCAGTGCTCAGGGGGCTCCCAGCTATCAGCCACCCTATCCCGGGACCGATGGGAGCACTTTAAAATTTTCGAGTCAGGGGACCAGACGGCCGAGTGAAAAACTTTGAAAAATATTCTATCTCCTCACTCCCATTGACTTTACATTAGGGCGACCAGGCGGCCGGCGGAAAAAAAATCATAACAAATCAACGGGGGCATTTCTCGGAAAACTAACACCGGGGCAGTGCTCAGGGGGCTCCCAGCTATCAGCCACCCTATCCCGGGACCGATGGGAGCACTTTAAAATTTTCGAGTCAGGGGACCAGACGGCCGAGTGAAAAACTTTGAAAAATATTCTATCTCCTCACTCCCATTGACTTTACATTAGGGCGACCAGGCGGCCGGCGGAAAAAAAATCATAACAAATCAACGGGGGCATTTCTCCGAAAACTAACACCGGGGCAGTGCTCAGGGGGCTCCCAGCTATCAGCCACCCTATCCCGGGACCGATGGGAGCACTTTAAAATTTTCGAGTCAGGGGACCAGACGGCCGAGTGAAAAACTTTGAAAAATATTCTATCTCCTCACTCCCATTGACTTTACATTAGGGCGACCAGGCGGCCGGCGGAAAAAAAATCATAACAAATCAACGGGGGCATTTCTCCGAAAACTAACACCGGGGCAGTGCTCAGGGGGCTCCCAGCTATCAGCCACCCTATCCCGGGACCGATGGGAGCACTTTAAAATTTTCGAGTCAGGGGACCAGACGGCCGAGTGAAAAACTTTGAAAAATATTCTATCTCCTCACTCCCATTGACTTTACATTAGGGCGACCAGGCGGCCGGCGGAAAAAAAATCATAACAAATCAACGGGGGCATTTCTCCGAAAACTAACACCGGGGCAGTGCTCAGGGGGCTCCCAGCTATCAGCCACCCTATCCCGGGACCGATGGGAGCACTTTAAAATTTTCGAGTCAGGGGACCAGACGGCCGAGTGAAAAACTTTGAAAAATATTCTATCTCCTCACTCCCATTGACTTTACATTAGGGCGACCAGGCGGCCGGCGGAAAAAAAATCATAACAAATCAACGGGGGCATTTCTCCGAAAACTAACACCGGGGCAGTGCTCAGGGGGCTCCCAGCTATCAGCCACCCTATCCCGGGACCGATGGGAGCACTTTAAAATTTTCGAGTCAGGGGACCAGACGGCCGAGTGAAAAACTTTGAAAAATATTCTATCTCCTCACTCCCATTGACTTTACATTAGGGCGACCAGGCGGCCGGCGGAAAAAAAATCATAACAAATCAACGGGGGCATTTCTCCGAAAACTAACACCGGGGCAGTGCTCAGGGGGCTCCCAGCTATCAGCCACCCTATCCCGGGACCGATGGGAGCACTTTAAAATTTTCGAGTCAGGGGACCAGACGGCCGAGTGAAAAACTTTGAAAAATATTCTATCTCCTCACTCCCATTGACTTTACATTAGGGCGACCAGGCGGCCGGCGGAAAAAAAATCATAACAAATCAACGGGGGCATTTCTCCGAAAACTAACACCGGGGCAGTGCTCAGGGGGCTCCCAGCTATCAGCCACCCTATCCCGGGACCGATGGGAGCACTTTAAAATTTTCGAGTCAGGGGACCAGACGGCCGAGTGAAAAACTTTGAAAAATATTCTATCTCCTCACTCCCATTGACTTTACATTAGGGCGACCAGGCGGCCGGCGGAAAAAAAATCATAACAAATCAACGGGGGCATTTCTCCGAAAACTAACACCGGGGCAGTGCTCAGGGGGCTCCCAGCTATCAGCCACCCTATCCCGGGACCGATGGGAGCACTTTAAAATTTTCGAGTCAGGGGACCAGACGGCCGAGTGAAAAACTTTGAAAAATATTCTATCTCCTCACTCCCATTGACTTTACATTAGGGCGACCAGGCGGCCGGCGGAAAAAAAATCATAACAAATCAACGGGGGCATTTCTCCGAAAACTAACACCGGGGCTGTGCTCAGGGGGCTCCCAGCTATCAGCCACCCTATCCCGGGACCGATGGGAGCACTTTAAAATTTTCGAGTCAGGGGACCAGACGGCCGAGTGAAAAACTTTGAAAAATATTCTATCTCCTCACTCCCATTGACTTTACATTAGGGCGACCAGGCGGCCGGCGGAAAAAAAATCATAACAAATCAACGGGGGCATTTCTCCGAAAACTAACACCGGGGCAGTGCTCAGGGGGCTCCCAGCTATCAGCCACCCTATCCCGGGACCGATGGGAGCACTTTAAAATTTTCGAGTCAGGGGACCAGACGGCCGAGTGAAAAACTTTGAAAAATATTCTATCTCCTCACTCCCATTGACTTTACATTAGGGCGACCAGGCGGCCGGCGGAAAAAAAATCATAACAAATCAACGGGGGCATTTCTCCGAAAACTAACACCGGGGCAGTGCTCAGGGGGCTCCCAGCTATCAGCCACCCTATCCCGGGACCGATGGGAGCACTTTAAAATTTTCGAGTCAGGGGACCAGACGGCCGAGTGAAAAACTTTGAAAAATATTCTATCTCCTCACTCCCATTGACTTTACATTAGGGCGACCAGGCGGCCGGCGGAAAAAAAATCATAACAAATCAACGGGGGCATTTCTCCGAAAACTAACACCGGGGCTGTGCTCAGGGGGCTCCCAGCTATCAGCCCCCCGGGTCTGGGGGCATTGTTTTTCTTTTTAATCATTTTGAGCATTTCCCCCAGTTTAGAGATGTGTGCCCCTAGACAACCCATTGAGAATAACTATGAAATGTTCTGAAGTTTTGATTTTCAAATGTCGGTGAAAATTGAAAAACGTCATATATTCTTCAAAGGAAGCATGGGGCGATGGTAGGGAGAGTCCCCGCAGCGTGCCTCGGCGGCGATGGGAGCGTTTTCGATGTCCCCGTCCCCCCGCCCCATAGGGATGGAAGGGGAGTTGGGTGACCAGGCGCGAGGGGGCCGGAGCGAGCCCGGGCCCGGGCCTCCTGCTGACGGAGCGCTGGGAGCCGGGAGCCGTCGGTCGGTGAGTGCTGAAGGAGAGCTCCAGCCCGGAGCCCGCACCCACCGGGGAGGTGTAGCCCTGCAGGCTGAGCGCCGGGAGCCGTCGGTCAGTGAGTGCTGAAGGAAAGCTCCAGCGCGGAGCCCGCACCCACCGGGGAGGTGTAGCCCTGCAGGCTGAGCGCCGGGAGCCGTCGGTCAGTGAGTGCTGAAGGAAAGCTCCAGCGCGGAGCCCGCACCCACCGGGGAGGTGTAGCCCTGCAGGCTGAGCGCCGGGAGCCGTCGGTCAGTGAGTGCTGAAGGAAAGCTCCAGCGCGGAGCCCGCACCCACCGGGGAGGTGTAGCCCTGCAGGCTGAGCGCCGGGAGCCGTCGGTCAGTGAGTGCTGAAGGAAAGCTCCAGCGCGGAGCCCGCACCCACCGGGGAGGTGTAGCCCTGCAGGCTGAGCGCTGGGAGCCGTCGGTCAGTGAGTGCTGAAGGAGAGCTCCAGCCCGGAGCCCGCACCCACCGGGGAGGTGTAGCCCTGCAGGCTGAGCGCCGGGAGCCGTCGGTCGTTCGGTCGGTCAGAGAGTGAGTGTGTGTGCTGAAGGAGAGCTCCAGCCCGGAGCCCGCACCCACCGGGGTGTGTAGCCCTGCAGGCTGAGCGCCGGGAGCCGTCGGTCAGTGAGTGCTGAAGGAAAGCTCCAGCGCGGAGCCCGCACCCACCGGGGAGGTGTAGCCCTGCAGGCTGAGCGCCGGGAGCCGTCGGTCAGTGAGTGCTGAAGGAAAGCTCCAGCGCGGAGCCCGCACCCACCGGGGAGGTGTAGCCCTGCAGGCTGAGCGCCGGGAGCCGTCGGTCGTTCGGTCGGTCAGAGAGTGAGTGTGTGTGCTGAAGGAGAGCTCCAGCCCGGAGCCCGCACCCACCGGGGTGTGTAGCCCTGCAGGCTGAGCGCCGGGAGCCGTCGGTCAGTGAGTGCTGAAGGAAAGCTCCAGCGCGGAGCCCGCACCCACCGGGGAGGTGTAGCCCTGCAGGCTGAGCGCCGGGAGCCGTCGGTCAGTGAGTGCTGAAGGAAAGCTCCAGCGCGGAGCCCGCACCCACCGGGGAGGTGTAGCCCTGCAGGCTGAGCGCCGGGAGCCGTCGGTCAGTGAGTGCTGAAGGAAAGCTCCAGCGCGGAGCCCGCACCCACCGGGGAGGTGTAGCCCTGCAGGCTGAGCGCCGGGAGCCGTCGGTCAGTGAGTGCTGAAGGAAAGCTCCAGCGCGGAGCCCGCACCCACCGGGGAGGTGTAGCCCTGCAGGCTGAGCGCCGGGAGCCGTCGGTCAGTGAGTGCTGAAGGAAAGCTCCAGCGCGGAGCCCGCACCCACCGGGGAGGTGTAGCCCTGCAGGCTGAGCGCCGGGAGCCGTCGGTCGTTCGGTCGGTCAGAGAGTGAGTGTGTGTGCTGAAGGAGAGCTCCAGCCCGGAGCCCGCACCCACCGGGGTGTGTAGCCCTGCAGGCTGAGCGCTGGGAGCCGTCGGTCGTTCGGTCGGTCAGAGAGTGAGTGTGTGTGCTGAAGGAGAGCTCCAGCCCGGAGCCCGCACCCACCGGGGTGTGTAGCCCTGCAGGCTGAGCGCTGGGAGCCGTCGGTCGTTCGGTCGGTCAGAGAGTGAGTGTGTGTGCTGAAGGAGAGCTCCAGCCCGGAGCCCGCACCCACCGGGGTGTGTAGCCCTGCTGACTGAGCGCTGGGAGCCGGGAGCCTTTCCTGCAGTCAGTCGGTCGGTCAGTGAGTGAGTGAGTGAGTGTGTGTGCTGAAGGGAAGCTCCAGCCCGGCGTCCGTCCCCACCGGGGAGTTGTGCCCGGGCCCGGGCCTCCTGCCGACGGACCGTGTGGCGCATTGTCCCGACTGCTGACTTTCTCCAGCAAAAAGGCGGAGGTGCAGTACCGCCATTTCGCCACACGAGGGACGGAATGGCACCCAACTGCCCCCTGGTGTCGAAAAAGCGCAAGGGCACCCGGGCCGGTCCGCCCCAGGCAGCGGCCGAGATGCAGCACCGGGGGCCCGGCCTGCCTGCCCTGGAGGTCAGCCTGCCAGCCCTGGAGGTCTGCCTTCCAGCCCTGGAGGTCTGCCTGTTAGCCCTGGAGGTCTGCTATCCAGCCCTGGAGGTCTGCCTGCCTGCCTGTTAGCCCTGGAGGTCAGCCTGTTAGCCCTGGAGGTCTGCCTGTTAGCCCTGGAGGTCAGCTATCCAGCCCTGGAGGTCTGCCTTCCAGCCCTGGAGGTCTGCCTGCCTGCCTGTTAGCCCTGGAGGTCTGCCTTCCAGCCCTGGTAGCAGCACTGCCTGCCCTGGTAGCAGCACTGCCTGCCCTGGAGGTCTGCCTGCCTGCCTGTTAGCCCTGGAGGTCAGCCTGTTAGCCCTGGAGGTCTGCTATCCAGCCCTGGTAGCAGCACTGCCTGCCCTGGAGATCTGCTATCCAGCCCTGGAGGTCTGCCTGCCTGCCCTGGCAGCAGCACTGCCTGCCCTGGAGGTCTGCTATCCAGCCCTGGAGGTCTGCTATCCAGCCCTGGAGGTCAGCCTGTTAGCCCTGGAGGTCTGCCTGCCTGCCCTGGAGGTCTGCCTGCCTGCCTGTTAGCCCTGGAGGTCAGCCTGTTAGCCCTGGAGGTCTGCTATCCAGCCCTGGTAGCAGCACTGCCTGCCCTGGAGATCTGCTATCCAGCCCTGGAGGTCTGCCTGCCTGCCCTGGCAGCAGCACTGCCTGCCCTGGAGGTCAGCCTGCCAGCCCTGGAGGTCTGCCTTCCAGCCCTGGAGGTCTGCCTGTTAGCCCTGGAGGTCTGCTATCCAGCCCTGGTAGCAGCACTGCCTGCCCTGGAGGTCTGCCGGCCTGCCCTGGAGGTCTGCCTGCCTGCCCTGGAGGTCTGCCTGCCTGCCTGTTAGCCCTGGAGGTCTGCCTGCCTGCCCTGGAGGTCTGCCTGTTAGCCCTGGAGGTCTGCTATCCAGCCCTGGTAGCAGCACTGCCTGCCCTGGAGGTCAGCTATCCAGCCCTGGAGGTCTGCCTGCCTGCCTGTTAGCCCTGGTAGCAGCACTGCCTGCCCTGGAGGTCTGCCTGCCTGCCCTGGCAGCAGCACTGCCTGCCCTGGAGGTCTGCTATCCAGCCCTGGAGGTCTGCTATCCAGCCCTGGAGGTCTGCCTGCCTGCCCTGGCAGCAGCACTGCCTGCCCTGGAGGTCTGCCTGCCTGCCCTGGAGGTCTGCCTGCCTGCCATCCAGCCCTGGAGGTCTGCTATCCAGCCCTGGTAGCAGCACTGCCTGCCCTGGAGGTCTGCCTGCCTGCCCTGGAGGTCTGCCTGCCTGCCCTGGAGGTCTGCTATCCAGCCCTGGAGGTCTGCCTGCCTGCCTGTTAGCCCTGGAGGTCTGCCTGCCTGCCTGCCTGCCTGCCTGCCTGCCTGCCCTGGAGGTCTGCCTGCCTGCCTGTTAGCCCTGGAGGTCAGCCTGTTAGCCCTGGAGGTCTGCTATCCAGCCCTGGAGGTCTGCCTGCCTGCCCTGGAGGTCTGCTATCCAGCCCTGGAGGTCTGCCTGCCTGCCCTGGAGGTCTGCCTGCCTGCCCTGGAGGTCTGCCTGTTAGCCCTGGAGGTCTGCCTGCCTGCCCTGGAGGTCTGCCTGCCTGCCTGTTAGCCCTGGAGGTCTGCCTGCCTGCCCTGGAGGTCTGCCTGCCTGCCCTGGAGGTCTGCCTGCCTGCCCTGGAGCTCTGCCTGCCTGCCCTGGAGCTCTGCCTGCCTGCCCTGGAGGTCTGCCTGTTAGCCCTGGAGGTCAGCCTGTTAGCCCTGGAGGTCTGCTATCCAGCCCTGGTAGCAGCACTGCCTGCCCTGGAGGTCTGCTATCCAGCCCTGGAGGTCTGCCTGCCTGCCTGTTAGCCCTGGTAGCAGCACTGCCTGCCCTGGAGGTCTGCCTGCCTGCCCTGGCAGCAGCACTGCCTGCCCTGGAGGTCTGCTATCCAGCCCTGGAGGTCTGCCTGTTAGCCCTGGAGGTCTGCTATCCAGCCCTGGAGGTCTGCCTGTTAGCCCTGGAGGTCTGCTATCCAGCCCTGGAGGTCTGCCTGCCAGCCCTGGAGGTCTGCTATCCAGCCCTGGAGGTCTGCCTGTTAGCCCTGGAGGTCTGCTATCCAGCCCTGGAGGTCTGCTATCCAGCCCTGGTAGCAGCACTGCCTGCCCTGGAGGTCTGCTATCCAGCCCTGGAGGTCTGCCTGCCTGCCCTGGTAGCAGCACTGCCTGCCCTGGAGGTCTGCCGGCCTGCCCTGGAGGTCTGCCTGCCTGCCCTGGAGGTCTGCCTGCCTGCCTGTTAGCCCTGGAGGTCTGCTATCCAGCCCTGGAGGTCTGCCTGCCAGCCCTGGAGGTCTGCTATCCAGCCCTGGAGGTCTGCCTGTTAGCCCTGGAGGTCTGCTATCCAGCCCTGGAGGTCTGCCTGCCTGCCTGTTAGCCCTGGAGGTCAGCCTGTTAGCCCTGGAGGTCTGCCTGCCTGCCCTGGTAGCAGCACTGCCTGCCTGCCTGCCTGCCTGCCTGCCCTGGAGGTCAGCCTGCCAGCCCTGGAGGTCTGCTATCCAGCCCTGGTAGCAGCACTGCCTGCCCTGGAGGTCTGCCTGCCTGCCCTGGAGGTCAGCCTGTTAGCCCTGGAGGTCTGCCTTCCAGCCCTGGAGGTCTGCCTGTTAGCCCTGGAGGTCTGCTATCCAGCCCTGGTAGCAGCACTGCCTGCCCTGGAGGTCTGCTATCCAGCCCTGGAGGTCTGCCTGCCTGCCTGTTAGCCCTGGTAGCAGCACTGCCTGCCCTGGAGGTCTGCCTGCCTGCCCTGGCAGCAGCACTGCCTGCCCTGGAGGTCTGCTATCCAGCCCTGGAGGTCTGCCTGTTAGCCCTGGAGGTCTGCTATCCAGCCCTGGAGGTCTGCCTGTTAGCCCTGGAGGTCTGCTATCCAGCCCTGGAGGTCTGCCTGCCAGCCCTGGAGGTCTGCTATCCAGCCCTGGAGGTCTGCCTGTTAGCCCTGGAGGTCTGCTATCCAGCCCTGGAGGTCTGCTATCCAGCCCTGGTAGCAGCACTGCCTGCCCTGGAGGTCTGCTATCCAGCCCTGGAGGTCTGCCTGCCTGCCCTGGTAGCAGCACTGCCTGCCCTGGAGGTCTGCCGGCCTGCCCTGGAGGTCTGCCTGCCTGCCCTGGAGGTCTGCCTGCCTGCCTGTTAGCCCTGGAGGTCTGCTATCCAGCCCTGGAGGTCTGCCTGCCAGCCCTGGAGGTCTGCTATCCAGCCCTGGAGGTCTGCCTGTTAGCCCTGGAGGTCTGCTATCCAGCCCTGGAGGTCTGCCTGCCTGCCTGTTAGCCCTGGAGGTCAGCCTGTTAGCCCTGGAGGTCTGCCTGCCTGCCCTGGTAGCAGCACTGCCTGCCTGCCTGCCTGCCTGCCTGCCCTGGAGGTCAGCCTGCCAGCCCTGGAGGTCTGCTATCCAGCCCTGGTAGCAGCACTGCCTGCCCTGGAGGTCTGCCTGCCTGCCCTGGAGGTCAGCCTGTTAGCCCTGGAGGTCTGCCTTCCAGCCCTGGAGGTCTGCCTGTTAGCCCTGGAGGTCTGCTATCCAGCCCTGGTAGCAGCACTGCCTGCCCTGGAGGTCTGCTATCCAGCCCTGGAGGTCTGCCTGCCTGCCTGTTAGCCCTGGTAGCAGCACTGCCTGCCCTGGAGGTCTGCCTGCCTGCCCTGGCAGCAGCACTGCCTGCCCTGGAGGTCTGCTATCCAGCCCTGGAGGTCTGCCTGTTAGCCCTGGAGGTCTGCTATCCAGCCCTGGTAGCAGCACTGCCTGCCCTGGAGGTCTGCTATCCAGCCCTGGAGGTCTGCCTGCCTGCCCTGGTAGCAGCACTGCCAGCCCTGGAGGTCTGCTATCCAGCCCTGGAGGTCTGCCTGCCTGCCCTGGAGGTCTGCTATCCAGCCCTGGAGGTCTGCTATCCAGCCCTGGTAGCAGCACTGCCTGCCCTGGAGGTCTGCTATCCAGCCCTGGAGGTCTGCCTGCCTGCCTGTTAGCCCTGGAGGTCAGCCTGTTAGCCCTGGAGGTCTGCCTGCCTGCCCTGGAGGTCTGCTATCCAGCCCTGGTAGCAGCACTGCCTGCCCTGGAGGTCTGCCTGCCTGCCCTGGAGGTCTGCCTGTTAGCCCTGGAGGTCTGCTATCCAGCCCTGGAGGTCTGCCTGCCTGCCCTGGAGGTCTGCCTGCCTGCCCTGGAGGTCTGCTATCCAGCCCTGGAGGTCTGCCTGCCTGCCTGTTAGCCCTGGAGGTCTGCCTGCCTGCCCTGGAGGTCTGCCTGCCTGCCTTCCAGCCCTGCCTGCCTGCCTGCCTGCCCTGGAGGTCAGCCTTCCAGCCCTGGCAGCACGGCCTACCAGCCTGCCAGCCTGCCCTCCCCAGCCACACAGCCCTGCCTGCCTGCCCTGGAGGTCAGCCTTCCAGCCCTGGAGGTCTGCCTGCCTGCCTTCCAGCCCTGCCTGCCTGCCTGCCTGCCCTGGAGGTCAGCCTTCCAGCCCTGGCAGCACGGCCTACCAGCCTGCCAGCCTGCCCTCCCCAGCCACACAGCCCTGCCTGCCTGCCCTGGAGGTCAGCCTTCCAGCCCTGGAGGTCTGCCTGCCTGCCTTCCAGCCCTGCCTGCCTGCCTGCCTGCCCTGGAGGTCAGCCTGCCTGCCTGCTGCTGCTAGGCCGCTGCCCCGAGCCGCCGACCCCATCGACAGGAACACGAGAGAGTTTACAAGCGAGAGGAGGCCACATATTCGACACCTCTCGTGCTCGTTTTAGGGTCCTCTCCAGTCTGTTTGGACGTGTGTTATTCTGAATCTGCTGCTTTAACTCAAGGGATTCTGTCGTGATTGATGCCTTGTACTTCGCTGTATGTTTGCACTGGTGTTGTAAGTCGCCCTCTGTAAGATCATCATTTATTATCTGCCAAGAAATAAAGATCATCATAATGTTCCCCAACTTTCAGCTTCTGGGGAGTTTGTTCCAGAGTGTGACGACTCTCTCTCTATCACCATCTCTCTCTCTATCTCCATCTCTCTATCACCATCTCTCTCTCTCTATCTCTATCTCTCTATCACCATCTCTCTCTCTATCTCCATCTCTCTCTATCTCCATCTCTCTCTATCTCCATCTCTCTATCTCCACCTCTCTCTCCCTCTCCACCTCTCTCTCTCTATCTCTCCCTCTCTCTATCTCTCCCTCTCTCTATCTCTCCCTCTCTCTCACTGTGTGTGTGTGTGTGTGTGTGTACAGCAGTGTCCCTAGACGAGAGAGAGATCCCTAGACGGGGAAATTACTTTCAAACTGCAGTACCGAAATGTGTCCGTTAGATGGCAGCATGCACCAAGGAATGAAGGAAAGTGCAAAACAAAATGAAAAGGCACATCGCCTGGGCCAAAAATAATCGTAACAAATCAACGGGGGCATTTCTCGGAAAACTAACACCGGGGCAGTGCTCAGGGGGGTCCCACCTCGTGGCCACCCGGTTTGGGGGGCCATCGGGGCCGGCTGAAGAATCGCCCATACTCTGCCATAGGCAGCCCACGGTCCATCCGATCAGAGCAATGCCGGGCGGCCGGCAACCTATGGATCATAACACATCAACGGAGGCATGATAAGAGCATCTTTTATTATCTGCCAAGAAATATAGACCATCACAATGTTCCCCAACTTTCAGCTTCTACCACATCGCTGGGGAGTTTATTCCACTGTGTGACTACTCTCTCTCTCTCTGTGTGTGTGTGTGTGTGTGTGTGTGTGTGTGTGTGTGTGTGTGTGTGTGTGTGTGTGTGTGCAGCAGTGTCTCCGGTTTTCCTTTTGGAATGCCTTGAAGCCGGGGGGGCTTTGCACTCATGAGAACATAGGGTGTCCTTGCCCTCCTTTCGCAGCCCAGGGCATTGAGAGATCCCTAGACGGGGAAATTACTTTCAAACTGCAGTACCGAAATGTGTCCGTTAGATGGTAGCATGCACCAAGGAATGAAGGAAAGTGCAAAACAAAATGAAAAGGCACATCGCCTGGGCGAAAAATAATCATAACAAATCAACGGGGGCATTTCTCGGAAAACTAACACCGGGGCAGTGCTCAGGGGGGTCCCACCTCGTGGCCACCCGGTTTGGGGGGCGATCGGGGCCGGTTCCGAAAATCGCTAAATCTCCCATAGCCAGCCCACGCTCCATCCGATAGAGCAATGCCGGGCGGCCGGCCGGCAACTACGGATCATAACAAATCAACGGGGGCATTTCTCGGAAAACTAACACCGGGGCAGTGCTCAGGGGGGTCCCACCTCGTGGCCACCCGGTTTGGGGGGCGATCGGGGCCGGTTCCGAAAATCGCTAAATCTCCCATAGCCAGCCCACGCTCCATCCGATAGAGCAATGCCGGGCGGCCGGCCGGCAACTACGGATCATAACAAATCAACGGGGGCATTTCTCGGAAAACTAACACCGGGGCAGTGCTCAGGGGGGTCCCACCTCGTGGCCACCCGGTTTGGGGGGCGATCGGGGCCGGTTCCGAAAATCGCTAAATCTCCCATAGCCAGCCCACGCTCCATCCGATAGAGCAATGCCGGGCGGCCGGCCGGCAACTACGGATCATAACAAATCAACGGGGGCATTTCTCGGAAAACTAACACCGGGGCAGTGCTCAGGGGGGTCCCACCTCGTGGCCACCCGGTTTGGGGGGCGATCGGGGCCGGTTCCGAAAATCGCTAAATCTCCCATAGCCAGCCCACGCTCCATCCGATAGAGCAATGCCGGGCGGCCGGCCGGCAACTACGGATCATAACAAATCAACGGGGGCATTTCTCGGAAAACTAACACCGGGGCAGTGCTCAGGGGGGTCCCACCTCGTGGCCACCCGGTTTGGGGGGCGATCGGGGCCGGTTCCGAAAATCGCTAAATCTCCCATAGCCAGCCCACGCTCCATCCGATAGAGCAATGCCGGGCGGCCGGCCGGCAACTACGGATCATAACAAATCAACGGGGGCATTTCTCGGAAAACTAACACCGGGGCAGTGCTCAGGGGGGTCCCACCTCGTGGCCACCCGGTTTGGGGGGCGATCGGGGCCGGTTCCGAAAATCGCTAAATCTCCCATAGCCAGCACACGCTCCATCCGATAGAGCAATGCCGGGCGGCCGGCCGGCAACTACGGATCATAACAAATCAACGGGGGCATTTCTCGGAAAACTAACACCGGGGCAGTGCTCAGGGGGGTCCCACCTCGTGGCCACCCGGTTTGGGGGGCGATCGGGGCCGGTTCCGAAAATCGCTAAATCTCCCATAGCCAGCCCACGCTCCATCCGATAGAGCAATGCCGGGCGGCCGGCCGGCAACTACGGATCATAACAAATCAACGGGGGCATTTCTCGGAAAACTAACACCGGGGCAGTGCTCAGGGGGGTCCCACCTCGTGGCCACCCGGTTTGGGGGGCGATCGGGGCCGGTTCCGAAAATCGCTAAATCTCCCATAGCCAGCACACGCTCCATCCGATAGAGCAATGCCGGGCGGCCGGCCGGCAACTACGGATCATAACAAATCAACGGGGGCATTTCTCCGAAAACTAACACCGGGGCAGTGCTCAGGGGGCTCCCAGCTATCAGCCACCCTATCCCGGGACCGATGGGAGCACTTTAAAATTTTCGAGTCAGGGGACCAGACGGCCGAGTGAAAAACTTTGAAAAATATTCTATCTCCTCACTCCCATTGACTTTACATTAGGGCGACCAGGCGGCCGGCGGAAAAAAAATCATAACAAATCAACGGGGGCATTTCTCCGAAAACTAACACCGGGGCAGTGCTCAGGGGGCTCCCAGCTATCAGCCACCCTATCCCGGGACCGATGGGAGCACTTTAAAATTTTCGAGTCAGGGGACCAGACGGCCGAGTGAAAAACTTTGAAAAATATTCTATCTCCTCACTCCCATTGACTTTACATTAGGGCGACCAGGCGGCCGGCGGAAAAAAAATCATAACAAATCAACGGGGGCATTTCTCCGAAAACTAACACCGGGGCAGTGCTCAGGGGGCTCCCAGCTATCAGCCACCCTATCCCGGGACCGATGGGAGCACTTTAAAATTTTCGAGTCAGGGGACCAGACGGCCGAGTGAAAAACTTTGAAAAATATTCTATCTCCTCACTCCCATTGACTTTACATTAGGGCGACCAGGCGGCCGGCGGAAAAAAAATCATAACAAATCAACGGGGGCATTTCTCCGAAAACTAACACCGGGGCTGTGCTCAGGGGGCTCCCAGCTATCAGCCCCCCGGGTCTGGGGGCATTGTTTTTCTTTTTAATCATTTTGAGCATTTCCCCCAGTTTAGAGATGTGTGCCCCTAGACAACCCATTGAGAATAACTATGAAATGTTCTGAAGTTTTGATTTTCAAATGTCGGTGAAAATTGAAAAACGTCATATATTCTTCAAAGGAAGCATGGGGCGATGGTAGGGAGAGTCCCCGCAGCGTGCCTCGGCGGCGATGGGAGCGTTTTCGATGTCCCCGTCCCCCCCCCATAGGGATAGAAGGGGAGTTAGGTGACCAGGCGTCCCGGGTCCCAAAAATCGAAAAATTAATATAGAATGCTTTTTAATCCAGAAATAAAGTAGGGGGCAGTCCTGGTGAGAGTCCCAGCCACAGCCCCAGTGTGTTTTGGAGCCGTTTGGGGCCGGGTGAAAAACTTTGAAAAATGTTCTATCTCCTCACTCCCATTGACTTTGCATTAGGGCGACCAGGCGGCCGGCGGGAAAACAATCATAACAAATCAACGGAGGCATTTCTCCGAAAACTAACACCGGGGCAGTGCTCAGGGGGCTCCCAGCTATCAGCCACCCTATCCCGGGACCGATGGGAGCACTTTAAAATTTTCGAGTTAGGGGACCAGGCGGCCGAGTGAAAAACTTTGAAAAATTTTCTATCTCCTCACTCCCATTGACTTTGCATTAGGGCGACCAGGCGGCCGGCGGAAAAAAAATCATAACAAATCAACGGGGGCATTTCTCCGAAAACTAACACCGGGGCAGTGCTCAGGGGGCTCCCAGCTATCAGCCACCCTATCCCGGGACCGATGGGAGCACTTTAAAATTTTCGAGTTAGGGGACCAGGCGGCCGAGTGAAAAACTTTGAAAA
Source organism: Amia ocellicauda (assembly GCF_036373705.1). Classification (NCBI taxonomy): domain Eukaryota; kingdom Metazoa; phylum Chordata; class Actinopteri; order Amiiformes; family Amiidae; genus Amia; species Amia ocellicauda. The sequence continues at coordinate 1,113 of NW_027102758.1, read as the reverse complement.
ATATTCTATCTCCTCACTCCCATTGACTTTACATTAGGGCGACCAGGCGGCCGGCGGAAAAAAAATCATAACAAATCAACGGGGGCATTTCTCCGAAAACTAACACCGGGGCAGTGCTCAGGGGGCTCCCAGCTATCAGCCACCCTATCCCGGGACCGATGGGAGCACTTTAAAATTTTCGAGTCAGGGGACCAGACGGCCGAGTGAAAAACTTTGAAAAATATTCTATCTCCTCACTCCCATTGACTTTACATTAGGGCGACCAGGCGGCCGGCGGAAAAAAAATCATAACAAATCAACGGGGGCATTTCTCCGAAAACTAACACCGGGGCAGTGCTCAGGGGGCTCCCAGCTATCAGCCACCCTATCCCGGGACCGATGGGAGCACTTTAAAATTTTCGAGTCAGGGGACCAGACGGCCGAGTGAAAAACTTTGAAAAATATTCTATCTCCTCACTCCCATTGACTTTACATTAGGGCGACCAGGCGGCCGGCGGAAAAAAAATCATAACAAATCAACGGGGGCATTTCTCCGAAAACTAACACCGGGGCAGTGCTCAGGGGGCTCCCAGCTATCAGCCACCCTATCCCGGGACCGATGGGAGCACTTTAAAATTTTCGAGTCAGGGGACCAGACGGCCGAGTGAAAAACTTTGAAAAATATTCTATCTCCTCACTCCCATTGACTTTACATTAGGGCGACCAGGCGGCCGGCGGAAAAAAAATCATAACAAATCAACGGGGGCATTTCTCCGAAAACTAACACCGGGGCAGTGCTCAGGGGGCTCCCAGCTATCAGCCACCCTATCCCGGGACCGATGGGAGCACTTTAAAATTTTCGAGTCAGGGGACCAGACGGCCGAGTGAAAAACTTTGAAAAATATTCTATCTCCTCACTCCCATTGACTTTACATTAGGGCGACCAGGCGGCCGGCGGAAAAAAAATCATAACAAATCAACGGGGGCATTTCTCCGAAAACTAACACCGGGGCTGTGCTCAGGGGGCTCCCAGCTATCAGCCCCCCGGGTCTGGGGGCATTGTTTTTCTTTTTAATCATTTTGAGCATTTCCCCCAGTTTAGAGATGTGTGCCCCTAGACAACCCATTGAGAAT
>NW_027102757.1:72500-85000 GCF_036373705.1 Amia ocellicauda | reverse complement strand
GCCGCCGACGAGGCCTGAAACGCGGGGTGCGGCCGGGACCGTTCCCCCCCTTGCATTTCGCTGGATGATCAGACAGTCGCAAAGAACCGTCTGAAAATCCCGGGCCAAGTCCAGAAAGTGTCCGTAAAAGAGCTAGCGGGGCCCAGCCACTTTCCTCCAGCAAGTGCCCTTAGCTCAGTTTTGACCTCTCTCATTGCACTAAGTGTCTTCAAAAACCCAGTTCCTGTATTTCCCCCGGCACCGTAGAGAAATGCTGACAGCCTGGAACACTGTGGCGGCTGCACACGGCACTCCCATGCCCGCCGCGAGCAGCCTAGCCCCGCCTCAGACCCGCGAGAACCGCCCATCGGCACACGGCCCGCTGTGCGCCCGAGCCGTTTGGTGTAAAAACTGTCCAAAAGTGGTTTCGACCACTTAGGAACATCGTAGAGACTCGAAATAAAAAGGATTTTGTTGGAAAAGCGATTCTGAGGAAGGCTGTGTTAAAATTAATTTCGGGAAATGTCGTTTACCCCCCCCCAAATGGCTCCGAAGTACCCCCCCCCCACCCCCCCCCTAAAAAACCGTGTTCCGGGGGTTTTTCGAGAAAACAAACACACGGGGTATATAGAGGGGACTGAGACGAATCGAATGACGTGCTTTGCAAAGAAATCGGGGGCTCACAGCCCCCCCAGGAGAGGTTCAAAAGTCGGAGGACTGGTCACCTAACTCCCATTGAAGTCAATGGGGGAAAAATGAAAACTGTCAAAAAGGCTTAAAATGGTTCAAAAACCCACTGGGGCAGTAGATAATCATCCTATTTGAATTTTAAAAGTCTTAGTTTGGCGAAAAAATACCTTTTAATAATTGTTTTAGGGGTCAGAAAAATCAGCTCCGGCTGCCTGGTCACCTAGGGGAGATAGAAAATTTTTCTAAGTTTTTCACTCGGCCGCCTGGTCCCCTAACTCGAAAATTTTAAAGTGCTCCCATCGGTCCCGGGATAGGGTGGCTGATAGCTGGGAGCCCCCTGAGCACTGCCCCGGTGTTAGTTTTCGGAGAAATGCCCCCGTTGATTTGTTATGATTTTTTTTCCGCCGGCCGCCTGGTCGCCCTAATGCAAAGTCAATGGGAGTGAGGAGATAGAAAATTTTTCAAAGTTTTTCACTCGGCCGCCTGGTCCCCTAACTCGAAAATTTTAAAGTGCTCCCATCGGTCCCGGGATAGGGTGGCTGATAGCTGGGAGCCCCCTGAGCACTGCCCCGGTGTTAGTTTTCGGAGAAATGCCTCCGTTGATTTGTTATGATTGTTTTCCCGCCGGCCGCCTGGTCGCCCTAATGCAAAGTCAATGGGAGTGAGGAGATAGAACATTTTTCAAAGTTTTTCACCCGGCCCCAAACGGCTCCAAAACACACTGGGGCTGTGGCTGGGACTCTCACCAGGACTGCCCCCTACTTTATTTCTGGATTAAAAAGCATTCTATATTAATTTTTCGATTTTTGGGACCCGGGACGCCTGGTCACCTAACTCCCCTTCTATCCCTATGGGGGGGGGACGGGGACATCGAAAACGCTCCCATCGCCGCCGAGGCACGCTGCGGGGACTCTCCCTACCATCGCCCCATGCTTCCTTTGAAGAATATATGACGTTTTTCAATTTTCACCGACATTTGAAAATCAAAACTTCAGAACATTTCATAGTTATTCTCAATGGGTTGTCTAGGGGCACACATCTCTAAACTGGGGGAAATGCTCAAAATGATTAAAAAGAAAAACAATGCCCCCAGACCCGGGGGGCTGATAGCTGGGAGCCCCCTGAGCACAGCCCCGGTGTTAGTTTTCGGAGAAATGCCCCCGTTGATTTGTTATGATTTTTTTTCCGCCGGCCGCCTGGTCGCCCTAATGTAAAGTCAATGGGAGTGAGGAGATAGAATATTTTTCAAAGTTTTTCACTCGGCCGTCTGGTCCCCTGACTCGAAAATTTTAAAGTGCTCCCATCGGTCCCGGGATAGGGTGGCTGATAGCTGGGAGCCCCCTGAGCACTGCCCCGGTGTTAGTTTTCGGAGAAATGCCCCCGTTGATTTGTTATGATTTTTTTTCCGCCGGCCGCCTGGTCGCCCTAATGTAAAGTCAATGGGAGTGAGGAGATAGAATATTTTTCAAAGTTTTTCACTCGGCCGTCTGGTCCCCTGACTCGAAAATTTTAAAGTGCTCCCATCGGTCCCGGGATAGGGTGGCTGATAGCTGGGAGCCCCCTGAGCACTGCCCCGGTGTTAGTTTTCGGAGAAATGCCCCCGTTGATTTGTTATGATTTTTTTTCCGCCGGCCGCCTGGTCGCCCTAATGTAAAGTCAATGGGAGTGAGGAGATAGAATATTTTTCAAAGTTTTTCACTCGGCCGTCTGGTCCCCTGACTCGAAAATTTTAAAGTGCTCCCATCGGTCCCGGGATAGGGTGGCTGATAGCTGGGAGCCCCCTGAGCACTGCCCCGGTGTTAGTTTTCGGAGAAATGCCCCCGTTGATTTGTTATGATTTTTTTTCCGCCGGCCGCCTGGTCGCCCTAATGTAAAGTCAATGGGAGTGAGGAGATAGAATATTTTTCAAAGTTTTTCACTCGGCCGTCTGGTCCCCTGACTCGAAAATTTTAAAGTGCTCCCATCGGTCCCGGGATAGGGTGGCTGATAGCTGGGAGCCCCCTGAGCACTGCCCCGGTGTTAGTTTTCGGAGAAATGCCCCCGTTGATTTGTTATGATTTTTTTTCCGCCGGCCGCCTGGTCGCCCTAATGTAAAGTCAATGGGAGTGAGGAGATAGAATATTTTTCAAAGTTTTTCACTCGGCCGCCTGGTCCCCTAACTCGAAAATTTTAAAGTGCTCCCATCGGTCCCGGGATAGGGTGGCTGATAGCTGGGAGCCCCCTGAGCACTGCCCCGGTGTTAGTTTTCGGAGAAATGCCCCCGTTGATTTGTTATGATTTTTTTTCCGCCGGCCGCCTGGTCGCCCTAATGCAAAGTCAATGGGAGTGAGGAGATAGAAAATTTTTCAAAGTTTTTCACTCGGCCGCCTGGTCCCCTAACTCGAAAATTTTAAAGTGCTCCCATCGGTCCCGGGATAGGGTGGCTGATAGCTGGGAGCCCCCTGAGCACTGCCCCGGTGTTAGTTTTCGGAGAAATGCCTCCGTTGATTTGTTATGATTGTTTTCCCGCCGGCCGCCTGGTCGCCCTAATGCAAAGTCAATGGGAGTGAGGAGATAGAACATTTTTCAAAGTTTTTCACCCGGCCCCAAACGGCTCCAAAACACACTGGGGCTGTGGCTGGGACTCTCACCAGGACTGCCCCCTACTTTATTTCTGGATTAAAAAGCATTCTATATTAATTTTTCGATTTTTGGGACCCGGGACGCCTGGTCACCTAACTCCCCTTCTATCCCTATGGGGGGGGGACGGGGACATCGAAAACGCTCCCATCGCCGCCGAGGCACGCTGCGGGGACTCTCCCTACCATCGCCCCATGCTTCCTTTGAAGAATATATGACGTTTTTCAATTTTCACCGACATTTGAAAATCAAAACTTCAGAACATTTCATAGTTATTCTCAATGGGTTGTCTAGGGGCACACATCTCTAAACTGGGGGAAATGCTCAAAATGATTAAAAAGAAAAACAATGCCCCCAGACCCGGGGGGCTGATAGCTGGGAGCCCCCTGAGCACAGCCCCGGTGTTAGTTTTCGGAGAAATGCCCCCGTTGATTTGTTATGATTTTTTTTCCGCCGGCCGCCTGGTCGCCCTAATGTAAAGTCAATGGGAGTGAGGAGATAGAATATTTTTCAAAGTTTTTCACTCGGCCGTCTGGTCCCCTGACTCGAAAATTTTAAAGTGCTCCCATCGGTCCCGGGATAGGGTGGCTGATAGCTGGGAGCCCCCTGAGCACTGCCCCGGTGTTAGTTTTCGGAGAAATGCCCCCGTTGATTTGTTATGATTTTTTTTCCGCCGGCCGCCTGGTCGCCCTAATGTAAAGTCAATGGGAGTGAGGAGATAGAATATTTTTCAAAGTTTTTCACTCGGCCGTCTGGTCCCCTGACTCGAAAATTTTAAAGTGCTCCCATCGGTCCCGGGATAGGGTGGCTGATAGCTGGGAGCCCCCTGAGCACTGCCCCGGTGTTAGTTTTCGGAGAAATGCCCCCGTTGATTTGTTATGATTTTTTTTCCGCCGGCCGCCTGGTCGCCCTAATGTAAAGTCAATGGGAGTGAGGAGATAGAATATTTTTCAAAGTTTTTCACTCGGCCGTCTGGTCCCCTGACTCGAAAATTTTAAAGTGCTCCCATCGGTCCCGGGATAGGGTGGCTGATAGCTGGGAGCCCCCTGAGCACTGCCCCGGTGTTAGTTTTCGGAGAAATGCCCCCGTTGATTTGTTATGATCCGTAGTTGCCGGCCGGCCGCCCGGCATTGCTCTATCGGATGGAGCGTGTGCTGGCTATGGGAGATTTAGCGATTTTCGGAACCGGCCCCGATCGCCCCCCAAACCGGGTGGCCACGAGGTGGGACCCCCCTGAGCACTGCCCCGGTGTTAGTTTTCCGAGAAATGCCCCCGTTGATTTGTTATGATCCGTAGTTGCCGGCCGGCCGCCCGGCATTGCTCTATCGGATGGAGCGTGGGCTGGCTATGGGAGATTTAGCGATTTTCGGAACCGGCCCCGATCGCCCCCCAAACCGGGTGGCCACGAGGTGGGACCCCCCTGAGCACTGCCCCGGTGTTAGTTTTCCGAGAAATGCCCCCGTTGATTTGTTATGATCCGTAGTTGCCGGCCGGCCGCCCGGCATTGCTCTATCGGATGGAGCGTGTGCTGGCTATGGGAGATTTAGCGATTTTCGGAACCGGCCCCGATCGCCCCCCAAACCGGGTGGCCACGAGGTGGGACCCCCCTGAGCACTGCCCCGGTGTTAGTTTTCCGAGAAATGCCCCCGTTGATTTGTTATGATCCGTAGTTGCCGGCCGGCCGCCCGGCATTGCTCTATCGGATGGAGCGTGGGCTGGCTATGGGAGATTTAGCGATTTTCGGAACCGGCCCCGATCGCCCCCCAAACCGGGTGGCCACGAGGTGGGACCCCCCTGAGCACTGCCCCGGTGTTAGTTTTCCGAGAAATGCCCCCGTTGATTTGTTATGATCCGTAGTTGCCGGCCGGCCGCCCGGCATTGCTCTATCGGATGGAGCGTGGGCTGGCTATGGGAGATTTAGCGATTTTCGGAACCGGCCCCGATCGCCCCCCAAACCGGGTGGCCACGAGGTGGGACCCCCCTGAGCACTGCCCCGGTGTTAGTTTTCCGAGAAATGCCCCCGTTGATTTGTTATGATCCGTAGTTGCCGGCCGGCCGCCCGGCATTGCTCTATCGGATGGAGCGTGGGCTGGCTATGGGAGATTTAGCGATTTTCGGAACCGGCCCCGATCGCCCCCCAAACCGGGTGGCCACGAGGTGGGACCCCCCTGAGCACTGCCCCGGTGTTAGTTTTCCGAGAAATGCCCCCGTTGATTTGTTATGATCCGTAGTTGCCGGCCGGCCGCCCGGCATTGCTCTATCGGATGGAGCGTGGGCTGGCTATGGGAGATTTAGCGATTTTCGGAACCGGCCCCGATCGCCCCCCAAACCGGGTGGCCACGAGGTGGGACCCCCCTGAGCACTGCCCCGGTGTTAGTTTTCCGAGAAATGCCCCCGTTGATTTGTTATGATCCGTAGTTGCCGGCCGGCCGCCCGGCATTGCTCTATCGGATGGAGCGTGGGCTGGCTATGGGAGATTTAGCGATTTTCGGAACCGGCCCCGATCGCCCCCCAAACCGGGTGGCCACGAGGTGGGACCCCCCTGAGCACTGCCCCGGTGTTAGTTTTCCGAGAAATGCCCCCGTTGATTTGTTATGATTATTTTTCGCCCAGGCGATGTGCCTTTTCATTTTGTTTTGCACTTTCCTTCATTCCTTGGTGCATGCTACCATCTAACGGACACATTTCGGTACTGCAGTTTGAAAGTAATTTCCCCGTCTAGGGATCTCTCAATGCCCTGGGCTGCGAAAGGAGGGCAAGGACACCCTATGTTCTCATGAGTGCAAAGCCCCCCCGGCTTCAAGGCATTCCAAAAGGAAAACCGGAGACACTGCTGCACACACACACACACACACACACACACACACACACACACACACACACACACACACACACACAGAGAGAGAGAGAGTAGTCACACAGTGGAATAAACTCCCCAGCGATGTGGTAGAAGCTGAAAGTTGGGGAACATTGTGATGGTCTATATTTCTTGGCAGATAATAAAAGATGCTCTTATCATGCCTCCGTTGATGTGTTATGATCCATAGGTTGCCGGCCGCCCGGCATTGCTCTGATCGGATGGACCGTGGGCTGCCTATGGCAGAGTATGGGCGATTCTTCAGCCGGCCCCGATGGCCCCCCAAACCGGGTGGCCACGAGGTGGGACCCCCCTGAGCACTGCCCCGGTGTTAGTTTTCCGAGAAATGCCCCCGTTGATTTGTTACGATTATTTTTGGCCCAGGCGATGTGCCTTTTCATTTTGTTTTGCACTTTCCTTCATTCCTTGGTGCATGCTGCCATCTAACGGACACATTTCGGTACTGCAGTTTGAAAGTAATTTCCCCGTCTAGGGATCTCTCTCTCGTCTAGGGACACTGCTGTACACACACACACACACACACACAGTGAGAGAGAGGGAGAGATAGAGAGAGGGAGAGATAGAGAGAGGGAGAGATAGAGAGAGAGAGGTGGAGAGGGAGAGAGAGGTGGAGATAGAGAGATGGAGATAGAGAGAGATGGAGATAGAGAGAGATGGAGATAGAGAGAGAGATGGTGATAGAGAGATAGAGATAGAGAGAGAGAGATGGTGATAGAGAGATGGAGATAGAGAGAGAGATGGTGATAGAGAGAGAGTCGTCACACTCTGGAACAAACTCCCCAGAAGCTGAAAGTTGGGGAACATTATGATGATCTTTATTTCTTGGCAGATAATAAATGATGATCTTACAGAGGGCGACTTACAACACCAGTGCAAACATACAGCGAAGTACAAGGCATCAATCACGACAGAATCCCTTGAGTTAAAGCAGCAGATTCAGAATAACACACGTCCAAACAGACTGGAGAGGACCCTAAAACGAGCACGAGAGGTGTCGAATATGTGGCCTCCTCTCGCTTGTAAACTCTCTCGTGTTCCTGTCGATGGGGTCGGCGGCTCGGGGCAGCGGCCTAGCAGCAGCAGGCAGGCAGGCTGACCTCCAGGGCAGGCAGGCAGGCAGGCAGGGCTGGAAGGCAGGCAGGCAGACCTCCAGGGCTGGAAGGCTGACCTCCAGGGCAGGCAGGCAGGGCTGTGTGGCTGGGGAGGGCAGGCTGGCAGGCTGGTAGGCCGTGCTGCCAGGGCTGGAAGGCTGACCTCCAGGGCAGGCAGGCAGGCAGGCAGGGCTGGAAGGCAGGCAGGCAGACCTCCAGGGCTGGAAGGCTGACCTCCAGGGCAGGCAGGCAGGGCTGTGTGGCTGGGGAGGGCAGGCTGGCAGGCTGGTAGGCCGTGCTGCCAGGGCTGGAAGGCTGACCTCCAGGGCAGGCAGGCAGGCAGGCAGGGCTGGAAGGCAGGCAGGCAGACCTCCAGGGCAGGCAGGCAGACCTCCAGGGCTAACAGGCAGGCAGGCAGACCTCCAGGGCTGGATAGCAGACCTCCAGGGCAGGCAGGCAGACCTCCAGGGCAGGCAGGCAGACCTCCAGGGCTGGATAGCAGACCTCCAGGGCTAACAGGCAGACCTCCAGGGCAGGCAGGCAGACCTCCAGGGCAGGCAGTGCTGCTACCAGGGCTGGATAGCAGACCTCCAGGGCAGGCAGGCAGACCTCCAGGGCTAACAGGCTGACCTCCAGGGCTAACAGGCAGGCAGGCAGACCTCCAGGGCTGGATAGCAGACCTCCAGGGCAGGCAGTGCTGCTACCAGGGCTGGATAGCAGACCTCCAGGGCTGGATAGCAGACCTCCAGGGCAGGCAGGCAGACCTCCAGGGCTGGATAGCAGACCTCCAGGGCTGGCAGTGCTGCTACCAGGGCAGGCAGGCAGACCTCCAGGGCTGGATAGCAGACCTCCAGGGCAGGCAGTGCTGCTACCAGGGCTGGATAGCAGACCTCCAGGGCTAACAGGCAGACCTCCAGGGCTGGATAGCAGACCTCCAGGGCAGGCAGTGCTGCTGCCAGGGCAGGCAGGCAGACCTCCAGGGCAGGCAGTGCTGCTACCAGGGCTAACAGGCAGGCAGGCAGACCTCCAGGGCTGGATAGCAGACCTCCAGGGCAGGCAGTGCTGCTACCAGGGCTGGATAGCAGACCTCCAGGGCTAACAGGCAGACCTCCAGGGCTGGAAGGCAGACCTCCAGGGCTAACAGGCTGACCTCCAGGGCAGGCAGGCAGACCTCCAGGGCAGGCAGTGCTGCTACCAGGGCTGGATAGCAGACCTCCAGGGCTGGCAGGCTGACCTCCAGGGCAGGCAGGCAGGCAGGCAGGCAGGCAGTGCTGCTACCAGGGCAGGCAGGCAGACCTCCAGGGCTAACAGGCTGACCTCCAGGGCTAACAGGCAGGCAGGCAGACCTCCAGGGCTGGATAGCAGACCTCCAGGGCTAACAGGCAGACCTCCAGGGCTGGATAGCAGACCTCCAGGGCTGGCAGGCAGACCTCCAGGGCTGGATAGCAGACCTCCAGGGCTAACAGGCAGGCAGGCAGACCTCCAGGGCAGGCAGGCAGACCTCCAGGGCAGGCCGGCAGACCTCCAGGGCAGGCAGTGCTGCTACCAGGGCAGGCAGGCAGACCTCCAGGGCTGGATAGCAGACCTCCAGGGCAGGCAGTGCTGCTACCAGGGCTGGATAGCAGACCTCCAGGGCTGGATAGCAGACCTCCAGGGCTAACAGGCAGACCTCCAGGGCTGGATAGCAGACCTCCAGGGCTGGCAGGCAGACCTCCAGGGCTGGATAGCAGACCTCCAGGGCTAACAGGCAGACCTCCAGGGCTGGATAGCAGACCTCCAGGGCTAACAGGCAGACCTCCAGGGCTGGATAGCAGACCTCCAGGGCAGGCAGTGCTGCTGCCAGGGCAGGCAGGCAGACCTCCAGGGCAGGCAGTGCTGCTACCAGGGCTAACAGGCAGGCAGGCAGACCTCCAGGGCTGGATAGCAGACCTCCAGGGCAGGCAGTGCTGCTACCAGGGCTGGATAGCAGACCTCCAGGGCTAACAGGCAGACCTCCAGGGCTGGAAGGCAGACCTCCAGGGCTAACAGGCTGACCTCCAGGGCAGGCAGGCAGACCTCCAGGGCAGGCAGTGCTGCTACCAGGGCTGGATAGCAGACCTCCAGGGCTGGCAGGCTGACCTCCAGGGCAGGCAGGCAGGCAGGCAGGCAGGCAGTGCTGCTACCAGGGCAGGCAGGCAGACCTCCAGGGCTAACAGGCTGACCTCCAGGGCTAACAGGCAGGCAGGCAGACCTCCAGGGCTGGATAGCAGACCTCCAGGGCTAACAGGCAGACCTCCAGGGCTGGATAGCAGACCTCCAGGGCTGGCAGGCAGACCTCCAGGGCTGGATAGCAGACCTCCAGGGCTAACAGGCAGGCAGGCAGACCTCCAGGGCAGGCAGGCAGACCTCCAGGGCAGGCCGGCAGACCTCCAGGGCAGGCAGTGCTGCTACCAGGGCAGGCAGGCAGACCTCCAGGGCTGGATAGCAGACCTCCAGGGCAGGCAGTGCTGCTACCAGGGCTGGATAGCAGACCTCCAGGGCTGGATAGCAGACCTCCAGGGCTAACAGGCAGACCTCCAGGGCTGGATAGCAGACCTCCAGGGCTGGCAGGCAGACCTCCAGGGCTGGATAGCAGACCTCCAGGGCTAACAGGCAGACCTCCAGGGCTGGATAGCAGACCTCCAGGGCTAACAGGCAGACCTCCAGGGCTGGATAGCAGACCTCCAGGGCAGGCAGTGCTGCTGCCAGGGCAGGCAGGCAGACCTCCAGGGCAGGCAGTGCTGCTACCAGGGCTAACAGGCAGGCAGGCAGACCTCCAGGGCTGGATAGCAGACCTCCAGGGCAGGCAGTGCTGCTACCAGGGCTGGATAGCAGACCTCCAGGGCTAACAGGCTGACCTCCAGGGCTAACAGGCAGACCTCCAGGGCAGGCAGGCAGAGCTCCAGGGCAGGCAGGCAGAGCTCCAGGGCAGGCAGGCAGACCTCCAGGGCAGGCAGGCAGACCTCCAGGGCAGGCAGGCAGACCTCCAGGGCTAACAGGCAGGCAGGCAGACCTCCAGGGCAGGCAGGCAGACCTCCAGGGCTAACAGGCAGACCTCCAGGGCAGGCAGGCAGACCTCCAGGGCAGGCAGGCAGACCTCCAGGGCTGGATAGCAGACCTCCAGGGCAGGCAGGCAGACCTCCAGGGCTGGATAGCAGACCTCCAGGGCTAACAGGCTGACCTCCAGGGCTAACAGGCAGGCAGGCAGACCTCCAGGGCAGGCAGGCAGGCAGGCAGGCAGGCAGGCAGGCAGACCTCCAGGGCTAACAGGCAGGCAGGCAGACCTCCAGGGCTGGATAGCAGACCTCCAGGGCAGGCAGGCAGACCTCCAGGGCAGGCAGGCAGACCTCCAGGGCAGGCAGTGCTGCTACCAGGGCTGGATAGCAGACCTCCAGGGCTGGATGGCAGGCAGGCAGACCTCCAGGGCAGGCAGGCAGACCTCCAGGGCAGGCAGTGCTGCTGCCAGGGCAGGCAGGCAGACCTCCAGGGCTGGATAGCAGACCTCCAGGGCTGGATAGCAGACCTCCAGGGCAGGCAGTGCTGCTGCCAGGGCAGGCAGGCAGACCTCCAGGGCAGGCAGTGCTGCTACCAGGGCTAACAGGCAGGCAGGCAGACCTCCAGGGCTGGATAGCTGACCTCCAGGGCAGGCAGTGCTGCTACCAGGGCTGGATAGCAGACCTCCAGGGCTAACAGGCAGACCTCCAGGGCAGGCAGGCAGACCTCCAGGGCTAACAGGCAGGCAGGCAGACCTCCAGGGCAGGCAGGCAGACCTCCAGGGCAGGCCGGCAGACCTCCAGGGCAGGCAGTGCTGCTACCAGGGCTGGATAGCAGACCTCCAGGGCTAACAGGCAGACCTCCAGGGCTGGAAGGCAGACCTCCAGGGCTGGCAGGCTGACCTCCAGGGCAGGCAGTGCTGCTGCCAGGGCAGGCAGGCAGACCTCCAGGGCTGGATAGCAGATCTCCAGGGCAGGCAGTGCTGCTACCAGGGCTGGATAGCAGACCTCCAGGGCTAACAGGCTGACCTCCAGGGCTAACAGGCAGGCAGGCAGACCTCCAGGGCAGGCAGGCAGACCTCCAGGGCTAACAGGCTGACCTCCAGGGCTGGATAGCAGACCTCCAGGGCTGGATAGCAGACCTCCAGGGCAGGCAGTGCTGCTGCCAGGGCAGGCAGGCAGACCTCCAGGGCTGGATAGCAGATCTCCAGGGCAGGCAGTGCTGCTACCAGGGCTGGATAGCAGACCTCCAGGGCTAACAGGCTGACCTCCAGGGCTAACAGGCAGGCAGGCAGACCTCCAGGGCAGGCAGTGCTGCTACCAGGGCAGGCAGTGCTGCTACCAGGGCTGGAAGGCAGACCTCCAGGGCTAACAGGCAGGCAGGCAGACCTCCAGGGCTGGAAGGCAGACCTCCAGGGCTGGATAGCTGACCTCCAGGGCTAACAGGCAGACCTCCAGGGCTAACAGGCTGACCTCCAGGGCTAACAGGCAGGCAGGCAGACCTCCAGGGCTGGATAGCAGACCTCCAGGGCTAACAGGCAGACCTCCAGGGCTGGAAGGCAGACCTCCAGGGCTGGCAGGCTGACCTCCAGGGCAGGCAGGCCGGGCCCCCGGTGCTGCATCTCGGCCGCTGCCTGGGGCGGACCGGCCCGGGTGCCCTTGCGCTTTTTCGACACCAGGGGGCAGTTGGGTGCCATTCCGTCCCTCGTGTGGCGAAATGGCGGTACTGCACCTCCGCCTTTTTGCTGGAGAAAGTCAGCAGTCGGGACAATGCGCCACACGGTCCGTCGGCAGGAGGCCCGGGCCCGGGCACAACTCCCCGGTGGGGACGGACGCCGGGCTGGAGCTTCCCTTCAGCACACACACTCACTCACTCACTCACTGACCGACCGACTGACTGCAGGAAAGGCTCCCGGCTCCCAGCGCTCAGTCAGCAGGGCTACACACCCCGGTGGGTGCGGGCTCCGGGCTGGAGCTCTCCTTCAGCACACACACTCACTCTCTGACCGACCGAACGACCGACGGCTCCCAGCGCTCAGCCTGCAGGGCTACACACCCCGGTGGGTGCGGGCTCCGGGCTGGAGCTCTCCTTCAGCACACACACTCACTCTCTGACCGACCGAACGACCGACGGCTCCCAGCGCTCAGCCTGCAGGGCTACACACCCCGGTGGGTGCGGGCTCCGGGCTGGAGCTCTCCTTCAGCACACACACTCACTCTCTGACCGACCGA
>NW_027102757.1:47500-62500 GCF_036373705.1 Amia ocellicauda | reverse complement strand
TGCCGGGGGCGGGCAGCATACATATTCCGTCTCGTGGCAGCCACCGGAGATATGTCAGAGCCCGTACGCCCCCCGCACTCACCCTTAAAGGCCGGGACAGCCCTTGGGGTTCCTGCCGGGGGGCGGGCAGCATACATATGTCCGTTCCGTGGGAGCCACCGGAGATATGTCAGAGCCCGTACGCCCCCCGCACTCACCCTTAAAGGCCGGGACAGCCCTTGGGGTTCCTGCCGGGGGCGGGCAGCATACATATGTCCGTTCCGTGGGAGCCACCGGAGATATGTCAGAGCCCGTACGCCCCCCGCACTCACCCTTAAAGGCCGGGACAGCCCTTGGGGTTCCTGCCGGGGGGCGGGCAGCATACATATGTCCGTTCCGTGTGAGCCACCGGAGATATGTCAGAGCCCGTACGCCCCCCGCACTCACCCTTAAAGGCCCGCAAGCCCTTGGGGTTCCTGCCGGGGGCGGGCAGCATACATATGTCCGTTCCGTGGGAGCCACCGGAGATATGTCAGAGCCCGTACGCCCCCCGCACTCACCCTTAAAGGCCCGCAAGCCCTTGGGGTTCCTGCCGGGGGCGGGCAGCATACATATGTCCGTTCCGTGGGAACCACCGGGGAGATGTCAGAGCCCGTGAAACCCCGAAAGACAGACCCTTAAAGGCCCGCAAGCCCTTGGGGTGAACGTCTGGGGCGGGCAGCATACATACACCCCGGTCGGGAACCACAGGGAGGTGAGGTCAGAGCCCGTGAAACCCCGAAAGACAGACCCTTAAAGGCCCGCAAGCCCTTGGGGTGAACGTCTGGGGCGGGCAGCATACACACTCTCCACGGCGGGCCGCGAAGACTTAGCGGGCGCAGCCGCCGGAGCGGGCCGCCGACGAGGCCTGAAACGCGGGGTGCGGCCGGGACCGTTCCCCCCCTTGCATTTCGCTGGATGATCAGACAGTCGCAAAGAACCGTCTGAAAATCCCGGGCCAAGTCCAGAAAGTGTCCGTAAAAGAGCTAGCGGGGCCCAGCCACTTTCCTCCAGCAAGTGCCCTTAGCTCAGTTTTGACCTCTCTCATTGCACTAAGTGTCTTCAAAAACCCAGTTCCTGTATTTCCCCCGGCACCGTAGAGAAATGCTGACAGCCTGGAACACTGTGGCGGCTGCACACGGCACTCCCATGCCCGCCGCGAGCAGCCTAGCCCCGCCTCAGACCCGCGAGAACCGCCCATCGGCACACGGCCCGCTGTGCGCCCGAGCCGTTTGGTGTAAAAACTGTCCAAAAGTGGTTTCGACCACTTAGGAACATCGTAGAGACTCGAAATAAAAAGGATTTTGTTGGAAAAGCGATTCTGAGGAAGGCTGTGTTAAAATTAATTTCGGGAAATGTCGTTTACCCCCCCCCAAATGGCTCCGAAGTACCCCCCCCCCACCCCCCCCCTAAAAAACCGTGTTCCGGGGGTTTTTCGAGAAAACAAACACACGGGGTATATAGAGGGGACTGAGACGAATCGAATGACGTGCTTTGCAAAGAAATCGGGGGCTCACAGCCCCCCCAGGAGAGGTTCAAAAGTCGGAGGACTGGTCACCTAACTCCCATTGAAGTCAATGGGGGAAAAATGAAAACTGTCAAAAAGGCTTAAAATGGTTCAAAAACCCACTGGGGCAGTAGATAATCATCCTATTTGAATTTTAAAAGTCTTAGTTTGGCGAAAAAATACCTTTTAATAATTGTTTTAGGGGTCAGAAAAATCAGCTCCGGCTGCCTGGTCACCTAGGGGAGATAGAAAATTTTTCTAAGTTTTTCACTCGGCCGCCTGGTCCCCTAACTCGAAAATTTTAAAGTGCTCCCATCGGTCCCGGGATAGGGTGGCTGATAGCTGGGAGCCCCCTGAGCACTGCCCCGGTGTTAGTTTTCGGAGAAATGCCCCCGTTGATTTGTTATGATTTTTTTTCCGCCGGCCGCCTGGTCGCCCTAATGCAAAGTCAATGGGAGTGAGGAGATAGAAAATTTTTCAAAGTTTTTCACTCGGCCGCCTGGTCCCCTAACTCGAAAATTTTAAAGTGCTCCCATCGGTCCCGGGATAGGGTGGCTGATAGCTGGGAGCCCCCTGAGCACTGCCCCGGTGTTAGTTTTCGGAGAAATGCCTCCGTTGATTTGTTATGATTGTTTTCCCGCCGGCCGCCTGGTCGCCCTAATGCAAAGTCAATGGGAGTGAGGAGATAGAACATTTTTCAAAGTTTTTCACCCGGCCCCAAACGGCTCCAAAACACACTGGGGCTGTGGCTGGGACTCTCACCAGGACTGCCCCCTACTTTATTTCTGGATTAAAAAGCATTCTATATTAATTTTTCGATTTTTGGGACCCGGGACGCCTGGTCACCTAACTCCCCTTCTATCCCTATGGGGGGGGGACGGGGACATCGAAAACGCTCCCATCGCCGCCGAGGCACGCTGCGGGGACTCTCCCTACCATCGCCCCATGCTTCCTTTGAAGAATATATGACGTTTTTCAATTTTCACCGACATTTGAAAATCAAAACTTCAGAACATTTCATAGTTATTCTCAATGGGTTGTCTAGGGGCACACATCTCTAAACTGGGGGAAATGCTCAAAATGATTAAAAAGAAAAACAATGCCCCCAGACCCGGGGGGCTGATAGCTGGGAGCCCCCTGAGCACAGCCCCGGTGTTAGTTTTCGGAGAAATGCCCCCGTTGATTTGTTATGATTTTTTTTCCGCCGGCCGCCTGGTCGCCCTAATGTAAAGTCAATGGGAGTGAGGAGATAGAATATTTTTCAAAGTTTTTCACTCGGCCGTCTGGTCCCCTGACTCGAAAATTTTAAAGTGCTCCCATCGGTCCCGGGATAGGGTGGCTGATAGCTGGGAGCCCCCTGAGCACTGCCCCGGTGTTAGTTTTCGGAGAAATGCCCCCGTTGATTTGTTATGATTTTTTTTCCGCCGGCCGCCTGGTCGCCCTAATGTAAAGTCAATGGGAGTGAGGAGATAGAATATTTTTCAAAGTTTTTCACTCGGCCGTCTGGTCCCCTGACTCGAAAATTTTAAAGTGCTCCCATCGGTCCCGGGATAGGGTGGCTGATAGCTGGGAGCCCCCTGAGCACTGCCCCGGTGTTAGTTTTCGGAGAAATGCCCCCGTTGATTTGTTATGATTTTTTTTCCGCCGGCCGCCTGGTCGCCCTAATGTAAAGTCAATGGGAGTGAGGAGATAGAATATTTTTCAAAGTTTTTCACTCGGCCGTCTGGTCCCCTGACTCGAAAATTTTAAAGTGCTCCCATCGGTCCCGGGATAGGGTGGCTGATAGCTGGGAGCCCCCTGAGCACTGCCCCGGTGTTAGTTTTCGGAGAAATGCCCCCGTTGATTTGTTATGATTTTTTTTCCGCCGGCCGCCTGGTCGCCCTAATGTAAAGTCAATGGGAGTGAGGAGATAGAATATTTTTCAAAGTTTTTCACTCGGCCGTCTGGTCCCCTGACTCGAAAATTTTAAAGTGCTCCCATCGGTCCCGGGATAGGGTGGCTGATAGCTGGGAGCCCCCTGAGCACTGCCCCGGTGTTAGTTTTCGGAGAAATGCCCCCGTTGATTTGTTATGATTTTTTTTCCGCCGGCCGCCTGGTCGCCCTAATGTAAAGTCAATGGGAGTGAGGAGATAGAATATTTTTCAAAGTTTTTCACTCGGCCGCCTGGTCCCCTAACTCGAAAATTTTAAAGTGCTCCCATCGGTCCCGGGATAGGGTGGCTGATAGCTGGGAGCCCCCTGAGCACTGCCCCGGTGTTAGTTTTCGGAGAAATGCCCCCGTTGATTTGTTATGATTTTTTTTCCGCCGGCCGCCTGGTCGCCCTAATGCAAAGTCAATGGGAGTGAGGAGATAGAAAATTTTTCAAAGTTTTTCACTCGGCCGCCTGGTCCCCTAACTCGAAAATTTTAAAGTGCTCCCATCGGTCCCGGGATAGGGTGGCTGATAGCTGGGAGCCCCCTGAGCACTGCCCCGGTGTTAGTTTTCGGAGAAATGCCTCCGTTGATTTGTTATGATTGTTTTCCCGCCGGCCGCCTGGTCGCCCTAATGCAAAGTCAATGGGAGTGAGGAGATAGAACATTTTTCAAAGTTTTTCACCCGGCCCCAAACGGCTCCAAAACACACTGGGGCTGTGGCTGGGACTCTCACCAGGACTGCCCCCTACTTTA
Organism: Amia ocellicauda; assembly: GCF_036373705.1. Lineage (NCBI taxonomy): Eukaryota > Metazoa > Chordata > Actinopteri > Amiiformes > Amiidae > Amia > Amia ocellicauda. The sequence goes on along the minus strand of NW_027102757.1, from coordinate 58,309 downwards.
TTTCTGGATTAAAAAGCATTCTATATTAATTTTTCGATTTTTGGGACCCGGGACGCCTGGTCACCTAACTCCCCTTCTATCCCTATGGGGGGGGGACGGGGACATCGAAAACGCTCCCATCGCCGCCGAGGCACGCTGCGGGGACTCTCCCTACCATCGCCCCATGCTTCCTTTGAAGAATATATGACGTTTTTCAATTTTCACCGACATTTGAAAATCAAAACTTCAGAACATTTCATAGTTATTCTCAATGGGTTGTCTAGGGGCACACATCTCTAAACTGGGGGAAATGCTCAAAATGATTAAAAAGAAAAACAATGCCCCCAGACCCGGGGGGCTGATAGCTGGGAGCCCCCTGAGCACAGCCCCGGTGTTAGTTTTCGGAGAAATGCCCCCGTTGATTTGTTATGATTTTTTTTCCGCCGGCCGCCTGGTCGCCCTAATGTAAAGTCAATGGGAGTGAGGAGATAGAATATTTTTCAAAGTTTTTCACTCGGCCGTCTGGTCCCCTGACTCGAAAATTTTAAAGTGCTCCCATCGGTCCCGGGATAGGGTGGCTGATAGCTGGGAGCCCCCTGAGCACTGCCCCGGTGTTAGTTTTCGGAGAAATGCCCCCGTTGATTTGTTATGATTTTTTTTCCGCCGGCCGCCTGGTCGCCCTAATGTAAAGTCAATGGGAGTGAGGAGATAGAATATTTTTCAAAGTTTTTCACTCGGCCGTCTGGTCCCCTGACTCGAAAATTTTAAAGTGCTCCCATCGGTCCCGGGATAGGGTGGCTGATAGCTGGGAGCCCCCTGAGCACTGCCCCGGTGTTAGTTTTCGGAGAAATGCCCCCGTTGATTTGTTATGATTTTTTTTCCGCCGGCCGCCTGGTCGCCCTAATGTAAAGTCAATGGGAGTGAGGAGATAGAATATTTTTCAAAGTTTTTCACTCGGCCGTCTGGTCCCCTGACTCGAAAATTTTAAAGTGCTCCCATCGGTCCCGGGATAGGGTGGCTGATAGCTGGGAGCCCCCTGAGCACTGCCCCGGTGTTAGTTTTCGGAGAAATGCCCCCGTTGATTTGTTATGATCCGTAGTTGCCGGCCGGCCGCCCGGCATTGCTCTATCGGATGGAGCGTGTGCTGGCTATGGGAGATTTAGCGATTTTCGGAACCGGCCCCGATCGCCCCCCAAACCGGGTGGCCACGAGGTGGGACCCCCCTGAGCACTGCCCCGGTGTTAGTTTTCCGAGAAATGCCCCCGTTGATTTGTTATGATCCGTAGTTGCCGGCCGGCCGCCCGGCATTGCTCTATCGGATGGAGCGTGGGCTGGCTATGGGAGATTTAGCGATTTTCGGAACCGGCCCCGATCGCCCCCCAAACCGGGTGGCCACGAGGTGGGACCCCCCTGAGCACTGCCCCGGTGTTAGTTTTCCGAGAAATGCCCCCGTTGATTTGTTATGATCCGTAGTTGCCGGCCGGCCGCCCGGCATTGCTCTATCGGATGGAGCGTGTGCTGGCTATGGGAGATTTAGCGATTTTCGGAACCGGCCCCGATCGCCCCCCAAACCGGGTGGCCACGAGGTGGGACCCCCCTGAGCACTGCCCCGGTGTTAGTTTTCCGAGAAATGCCCCCGTTGATTTGTTATGATCCGTAGTTGCCGGCCGGCCGCCCGGCATTGCTCTATCGGATGGAGCGTGGGCTGGCTATGGGAGATTTAGCGATTTTCGGAACCGGCCCCGATCGCCCCCCAAACCGGGTGGCCACGAGGTGGGACCCCCCTGAGCACTGCCCCGGTGTTAGTTTTCCGAGAAATGCCCCCGTTGATTTGTTATGATCCGTAGTTGCCGGCCGGCCGCCCGGCATTGCTCTATCGGATGGAGCGTGGGCTGGCTATGGGAGATTTAGCGATTTTCGGAACCGGCCCCGATCGCCCCCCAAACCGGGTGGCCACGAGGTGGGACCCCCCTGAGCACTGCCCCGGTGTTAGTTTTCCGAGAAATGCCCCCGTTGATTTGTTATGATCCGTAGTTGCCGGCCGGCCGCCCGGCATTGCTCTATCGGATGGAGCGTGGGCTGGCTATGGGAGATTTAGCGATTTTCGGAACCGGCCCCGATCGCCCCCCAAACCGGGTGGCCACGAGGTGGGACCCCCCTGAGCACTGCCCCGGTGTTAGTTTTCCGAGAAATGCCCCCGTTGATTTGTTATGATCCGTAGTTGCCGGCCGGCCGCCCGGCATTGCTCTATCGGATGGAGCGTGGGCTGGCTATGGGAGATTTAGCGATTTTCGGAACCGGCCCCGATCGCCCCCCAAACCGGGTGGCCACGAGGTGGGACCCCCCTGAGCACTGCCCCGGTGTTAGTTTTCCGAGAAATGCCCCCGTTGATTTGTTATGATCCGTAGTTGCCGGCCGGCCGCCCGGCATTGCTCTATCGGATGGAGCGTGGGCTGGCTATGGGAGATTTAGCGATTTTCGGAACCGGCCCCGATCGCCCCCCAAACCGGGTGGCCACGAGGTGGGACCCCCCTGAGCACTGCCCCGGTGTTAGTTTTCCGAGAAATGCCCCCGTTGATTTGTTATGATTATTTTTCGCCCAGGCGATGTGCCTTTTCATTTTGTTTTGCACTTTCCTTCATTCCTTGGTGCATGCTACCATCTAACGGACACATTTCGGTACTGCAGTTTGAAAGTAATTTCCCCGTCTAGGGATCTCTCAATGCCCTGGGCTGCGAAAGGAGGGCAAGGACACCCTATGTTCTCATGAGTGCAAAGCCCCCCCGGCTTCAAGGCATTCCAAAAGGAAAACCGGAGACACTGCTGCACACACACACACACACACACACACACACACACACACACACACACACACACACACACACACAGAGAGAGAGAGAGTAGTCACACAGTGGAATAAACTCCCCAGCGATGTGGTAGAAGCTGAAAGTTGGGGAACATTGTGATGGTCTATATTTCTTGGCAGATAATAAAAGATGCTCTTATCATGCCTCCGTTGATGTGTTATGATCCATAGGTTGCCGGCCGCCCGGCATTGCTCTGATCGGATGGACCGTGGGCTGCCTATGGCAGAGTATGGGCGATTCTTCAGCCGGCCCCGATGGCCCCCCAAACCGGGTGGCCACGAGGTGGGACCCCCCTGAGCACTGCCCCGGTGTTAGTTTTCCGAGAAATGCCCCCGTTGATTTGTTACGATTATTTTTGGCCCAGGCGATGTGCCTTTTCATTTTGTTTTGCACTTTCCTTCATTCCTTGGTGCATGCTGCCATCTAACGGACACATTTCGGTACTGCAGTTTGAAAGTAATTTCCCCGTCTAGGGATCTCTCTCTCGTCTAGGGACACTGCTGTACACACACACACACACACACACAGTGAGAGAGAGGGAGAGATAGAGAGAGGGAGAGATAGAGAGAGGGAGAGATAGAGAGAGAGAGGTGGAGAGGGAGAGAGAGGTGGAGATAGAGAGATGGAGATAGAGAGAGATGGAGATAGAGAGAGATGGAGATAGAGAGAGAGATGGTGATAGAGAGATAGAGATAGAGAGAGAGAGATGGTGATAGAGAGATGGAGATAGAGAGAGAGATGGTGATAGAGAGAGAGTCGTCACACTCTGGAACAAACTCCCCAGAAGCTGAAAGTTGGGGAACATTATGATGATCTTTATTTCTTGGCAGATAATAAATGATGATCTTACAGAGGGCGACTTACAACACCAGTGCAAACATACAGCGAAGTACAAGGCATCAATCACGACAGAATCCCTTGAGTTAAAGCAGCAGATTCAGAATAACACACGTCCAAACAGACTGGAGAGGACCCTAAAACGAGCACGAGAGGTGTCGAATATGTGGCCTCCTCTCGCTTGTAAACTCTCTCGTGTTCCTGTCGATGGGGTCGGCGGCTCGGGGCAGCGGCCTAGCAGCAGCAGGCAGGCAGGCTGACCTCCAGGGCAGGCAGGCAGGCAGGCAGGGCTGGAAGGCAGGCAGGCAGACCTCCAGGGCTGGAAGGCTGACCTCCAGGGCAGGCAGGCAGGGCTGTGTGGCTGGGGAGGGCAGGCTGGCAGGCTGGTAGGCCGTGCTGCCAGGGCTGGAAGGCTGACCTCCAGGGCAGGCAGGCAGGCAGGCAGGGCTGGAAGGCAGGCAGGCAGACCTCCAGGGCTGGAAGGCTGACCTCCAGGGCAGGCAGGCAGGGCTGTGTGGCTGGGGAGGGCAGGCTGGCAGGCTGGTAGGCCGTGCTGCCAGGGCTGGAAGGCTGACCTCCAGGGCAGGCAGGCAGGCAGGCAGGGCTGGAAGGCAGGCAGGCAGACCTCCAGGGCAGGCAGGCAGACCTCCAGGGCTAACAGGCAGGCAGGCAGACCTCCAGGGCTGGATAGCAGACCTCCAGGGCAGGCAGGCAGACCTCCAGGGCAGGCAGGCAGACCTCCAGGGCTGGATAGCAGACCTCCAGGGCTAACAGGCAGACCTCCAGGGCAGGCAGGCAGACCTCCAGGGCAGGCAGTGCTGCTACCAGGGCTGGATAGCAGACCTCCAGGGCAGGCAGGCAGACCTCCAGGGCTAACAGGCTGACCTCCAGGGCTAACAGGCAGGCAGGCAGACCTCCAGGGCTGGATAGCAGACCTCCAGGGCAGGCAGTGCTGCTACCAGGGCTGGATAGCAGACCTCCAGGGCTGGATAGCAGACCTCCAGGGCAGGCAGGCAGACCTCCAGGGCTGGATAGCAGACCTCCAGGGCTGGCAGTGCTGCTACCAGGGCAGGCAGGCAGACCTCCAGGGCTGGATAGCAGACCTCCAGGGCAGGCAGTGCTGCTACCAGGGCTGGATAGCAGACCTCCAGGGCTAACAGGCAGACCTCCAGGGCTGGATAGCAGACCTCCAGGGCAGGCAGTGCTGCTGCCAGGGCAGGCAGGCAGACCTCCAGGGCAGGCAGTGCTGCTACCAGGGCTAACAGGCAGGCAGGCAGACCTCCAGGGCTGGATAGCAGACCTCCAGGGCAGGCAGTGCTGCTACCAGGGCTGGATAGCAGACCTCCAGGGCTAACAGGCAGACCTCCAGGGCTGGAAGGCAGACCTCCAGGGCTAACAGGCTGACCTCCAGGGCAGGCAGGCAGACCTCCAGGGCAGGCAGTGCTGCTACCAGGGCTGGATAGCAGACCTCCAGGGCTGGCAGGCTGACCTCCAGGGCAGGCAGGCAGGCAGGCAGGCAGGCAGTGCTGCTACCAGGGCAGGCAGGCAGACCTCCAGGGCTAACAGGCTGACCTCCAGGGCTAACAGGCAGGCAGGCAGACCTCCAGGGCTGGATAGCAGACCTCCAGGGCTAACAGGCAGACCTCCAGGGCTGGATAGCAGACCTCCAGGGCTGGCAGGCAGACCTCCAGGGCTGGATAGCAGACCTCCAGGGCTAACAGGCAGGCAGGCAGACCTCCAGGGCAGGCAGGCAGACCTCCAGGGCAGGCCGGCAGACCTCCAGGGCAGGCAGTGCTGCTACCAGGGCAGGCAGGCAGACCTCCAGGGCTGGATAGCAGACCTCCAGGGCAGGCAGTGCTGCTACCAGGGCTGGATAGCAGACCTCCAGGGCTGGATAGCAGACCTCCAGGGCTAACAGGCAGACCTCCAGGGCTGGATAGCAGACCTCCAGGGCTGGCAGGCAGACCTCCAGGGCTGGATAGCAGACCTCCAGGGCTAACAGGCAGACCTCCAGGGCTGGATAGCAGACCTCCAGGGCTAACAGGCAGACCTCCAGGGCTGGATAGCAGACCTCCAGGGCAGGCAGTGCTGCTGCCAGGGCAGGCAGGCAGACCTCCAGGGCAGGCAGTGCTGCTACCAGGGCTAACAGGCAGGCAGGCAGACCTCCAGGGCTGGATAGCAGACCTCCAGGGCAGGCAGTGCTGCTACCAGGGCTGGATAGCAGACCTCCAGGGCTAACAGGCAGACCTCCAGGGCTGGAAGGCAGACCTCCAGGGCTAACAGGCTGACCTCCAGGGCAGGCAGGCAGACCTCCAGGGCAGGCAGTGCTGCTACCAGGGCTGGATAGCAGACCTCCAGGGCTGGCAGGCTGACCTCCAGGGCAGGCAGGCAGGCAGGCAGGCAGGCAGTGCTGCTACCAGGGCAGGCAGGCAGACCTCCAGGGCTAACAGGCTGACCTCCAGGGCTAACAGGCAGGCAGGCAGACCTCCAGGGCTGGATAGCAGACCTCCAGGGCTAACAGGCAGACCTCCAGGGCTGGATAGCAGACCTCCAGGGCTGGCAGGCAGACCTCCAGGGCTGGATAGCAGACCTCCAGGGCTAACAGGCAGGCAGGCAGACCTCCAGGGCAGGCAGGCAGACCTCCAGGGCAGGCCGGCAGACCTCCAGGGCAGGCAGTGCTGCTACCAGGGCAGGCAGGCAGACCTCCAGGGCTGGATAGCAGACCTCCAGGGCAGGCAGTGCTGCTACCAGGGCTGGATAGCAGACCTCCAGGGCTGGATAGCAGACCTCCAGGGCTAACAGGCAGACCTCCAGGGCTGGATAGCAGACCTCCAGGGCTGGCAGGCAGACCTCCAGGGCTGGATAGCAGACCTCCAGGGCTAACAGGCAGACCTCCAGGGCTGGATAGCAGACCTCCAGGGCTAACAGGCAGACCTCCAGGGCTGGATAGCAGACCTCCAGGGCAGGCAGTGCTGCTGCCAGGGCAGGCAGGCAGACCTCCAGGGCAGGCAGTGCTGCTACCAGGGCTAACAGGCAGGCAGGCAGACCTCCAGGGCTGGATAGCAGACCTCCAGGGCAGGCAGTGCTGCTACCAGGGCTGGATAGCAGACCTCCAGGGCTAACAGGCTGACCTCCAGGGCTAACAGGCAGACCTCCAGGGCAGGCAGGCAGAGCTCCAGGGCAGGCAGGCAGAGCTCCAGGGCAGGCAGGCAGACCTCCAGGGCAGGCAGGCAGACCTCCAGGGCAGGCAGGCAGACCTCCAGGGCTAACAGGCAGGCAGGCAGACCTCCAGGGCAGGCAGGCAGACCTCCAGGGCTAACAGGCAGACCTCCAGGGCAGGCAGGCAGACCTCCAGGGCAGGCAGGCAGACCTCCAGGGCTGGATAGCAGACCTCCAGGGCAGGCAGGCAGACCTCCAGGGCTGGATAGCAGACCTCCAGGGCTAACAGGCTGACCTCCAGGGCTAACAGGCAGGCAGGCAGACCTCCAGGGCAGGCAGGCAGGCAGGCAGGCAGGCAGGCAGGCAGACCTCCAGGGCTAACAGGCAGGCAGGCAGACCTCCAGGGCTGGATAGCAGACCTCCAGGGCAGGCAGGCAGACCTCCAGGGCAGGCAGGCAGACCTCCAGGGCAGGCAGTGCTGCTACCAGGGCTGGATAGCAGACCTCCAGGGCTGGATGGCAGGCAGGCAGACCTCCAGGGCAGGCAGGCAGACCTCCAGGGCAGGCAGTGCTGCTGCCAGGGCAGGCAGGCAGACCTCCAGGGCTGGATAGCAGACCTCCAGGGCTGGATAGCAGACCTCCAGGGCAGGCAGTGCTGCTGCCAGGGCAGGCAGGCAGACCTCCAGGGCAGGCAGTGCTGCTACCAGGGCTAACAGGCAGGCAGGCAGACCTCCAGGGCTGGATAGCTGACCTCCAGGGCAGGCAGTGCTGCTACCAGGGCTGGATAGCAGACCTCCAGGGCTAACAGGCAGACCTCCAGGGCAGGCAGGCAGACCTCCAGGGCTAACAGGCAGGCAGGCAGACCTCCAGGGCAGGCAGGCAGACCTCCAGGGCAGGCCGGCAGACCTCCAGGGCAGGCAGTGCTGCTACCAGGGCTGGATAGCAGACCTCCAGGGCTAACAGGCAGACCTCCAGGGCTGGAAGGCAGACCTCCAGGGCTGGCAGGCTGACCTCCAGGGCAGGCAGTGCTGCTGCCAGGGCAGGCAGGCAGACCTCCAGGGCTGGATAGCAGATCTCCAGGGCAGGCAGTGCTGCTACCAGGGCTGGATAGCAGACCTCCAGGGCTAACAGGCTGACCTCCAGGGCTAACAGGCAGGCAGGCAGACCTCCAGGGCAGGCAGGCAGACCTCCAGGGCTAACAGGCTGACCTCCAGGGCTGGATAGCAGACCTCCAGGGCTGGATAGCAGACCTCCAGGGCAGGCAGTGCTGCTGCCAGGGCAGGCAGGCAGACCTCCAGGGCTGGATAGCAGATCTCCAGGGCAGGCAGTGCTGCTACCAGGGCTGGATAGCAGACCTCCAGGGCTAACAGGCAGACCTCCAGGGCTGGAAGGCAGACCTCCAGGGCTAACAGGCTGACCTCCAGGGCAGGCAGGCAGACCTCCAGGGCAGGCAGTGCTGCTACCAGGGCTGGATAGCAGACCTCCAGGGCTGGCAGGCTGACCTCCAGGGCAGGCAGGCAGGCAGGCAGGCAGGCAGTGCTGCTACCAGGGCAGGCAGGCAGACCTCCAGGGCTAACAGGCTGACCTCCAGGGCTAACAGGCAGGCAGGCAGACCTCCAGGGCTGGATAGCAGACCTCCAGGGCTAACAGGCAGACCTCCAGGGCTGGATAGCAGACCTCCAGGGCTGGCAGGCAGACCTCCAGGGCTGGATAGCAGACCTCCAGGGCAGGCAGTGCTGCTGCCAGGGCAGGCAGGCAGACCTCCAGGGCAGGCAGTGCTGCTACCAGGGCTAACAGGCAGGCAGGCAGACCTCCAGGGCTGGATAGCAGACCTCCAGGGCAGGCAGTGCTGCTACCAGGGCTGGATAGCAGACCTCCAGGGCTAACAGGCAGACCTCCAGGGCTGGAAGGCAGACCTCCAGGGCTAACAGGCTGACCTCCAGGGCAGGCAGGCAGACCTCCAGGGCAGGCAGTGCTGCTACCAGGGCTGGATAGCAGACCTCCAGGGCTGGCAGGCTGACCTCCAGGGCAGGCAGGCAGGCAGGCAGGCAGGCAGTGCTGCTACCAGGGCAGGCAGGCAGACCTCCAGGGCTAACAGGCTGACCTCCAGGGCTAACAGGCAGGCAGGCAGACCTCCAGGGCTGGATAGCAGACCTCCAGGGCTAACAGGCAGACCTCCAGGGCTGGATAGCAGACCTCCAGGGCTGGCAGGCAGACCTCCAGGGCTAACAGGCAGACCTCCAGGGCAGGCAGGCAGACCTCCAGGGCAGGCAGTGCTGCTACCAGGGCTGGATAGCAGACCTCCAGGGCAGGCAGGCAGACCTCCAGGGCTAACAGGCTGACCTCCAGGGCTAACAGGCAGGCAGGCAGACCTCCAGGGCTGGATAGCAGACCTCCAGGGCAGGCAGTGCTGCTACCAGGGCTGGATAGCAGACCTCCAGGGCAGGCAGGCAGACCTCCAGGGCTGGATAGCAGACCTCCAGGGCAGGCAGGCAGACCTCCAGGGCTGGATAGCAGACCTCCAGGGCTAACAGGCTGACCTCCAGGGCTAACAGGCAGGCAGGCAGACCTCCAGGGCAGGCAGGCAGGCAGGCAGGCAGGCAGGCAGGCAGACCTCCAGGGCTAACAGGCAGGCAGGCAGACCTCCAGGGCTGGATAGCAGACCTCCAGGGCAGGCAGGCAGACCTCCAGGGCAGGCAGGCAGACCTCCAGGGCTGGATAGCAGACCTCCAGGGCTAACAGGCAGACCTCCAGGGCAGGCAGGCAGACCTCCAGGGCAGGCAGTGCTGCTACCAGGGCTGGATAGCAGACCTCCAGGGCAGGCAGGCAGACCTCCAGGGCTAACAGGCTGACCTCCAGGGCTAACAGGCAGGCAGGCAGACCTCCAGGGCTGGATAGCTGACCTCCAGGGCAGGCAGTGCTGCTACCAGGGCTGGATAGCAGACCTCCAGGGCTAACAGGCAGACCTCCAGGGCAGGCAGGCAGACCTCCAGGGCTAACAGGCAGGCAGGCAGACCTCCAGGGCAGGCAGGCAGACCTCCAGGGCAGGCCGGCAGACCTCCAGGGCAGGCAGTGCTGCTACCAGGGCTGGATAGCAGACCTCCAGGGCTAACAGGCAGACCTCCAGGGCTGGAAGGCAGACCTCCAGGGCTGGCAGGCTGACCTCCAGGGCAGGCAGTGCTGCTGCCAGGGCAGGCAGGCAGACCTCCAGGGCTGGATAGCAGATCTCCAGGGCAGGCAGTGCTGCTACCAGGGCTGGATAGCAGACCTCCAGGGCTAACAGGCTGACCTCCAGGGCTAACAGGCAGGCAGGCAGACCTCCAGGGCAGGCAGGCAGACCTCCAGGGCTAACAGGCTGACCTCCAGGGCTGGATAGCAGACCTCCAGGGCTGGATAGCAGACCTCCAGGGCAGGCAGTGCTGCTGCCAGGGCAGGCAGGCAGACCTCCAGGGCTGGATAGCAGATCTCCAGGGCAGGCAGTGCTGCTACCAGGGCTGGATAGCAGACCTCCAGGGCTAACAGGCTGACCTCCAGGGCTAACAGGCAGGCAGGCAGACCTCCAGGGCAGGCAGTGCTGCTACCAGGGCAGGCAGTGCTGCTACCAGGGCTGGAAGGCAGACCTCCAGGGCTAACAGGCAGGCAGGCAGACCTCCAGGGCTGGAAGGCAGACCTCCAGGGCTGGATAGCTGACCTCCAGGGCTAACAGGCAGACCTCCAGGGCTAACAGGCTGACCTCCAGGGCTAACAGGCAGGCAGGCAGACCTCCAGGGCTGGATAGCAGACCTCCAGGGCTAACAGGCAGACCTCCAGGGCTGGAAGGCAGACCTCCAGGGCTGGCAGGCTGACCTCCAGGGCAGGCAGGCCGGGCCCCCGGTGCTGCATCTCGGCCGCTGCCTGGGGCGGACCGGCCCGGGTGCCCTTGCGCTTTTTCGACACCAGGGGGCAGTTGGGTGCCATTCCGTCCCTCG